>NW_026900835.1:0-103709 GCF_033783945.1 Neopsephotus bourkii | reverse complement strand
AGGCTGGTCAGACAAAATAAAAAAATAAGGTTACTCTCAAGAGATTTGTCCCATAATGCTTTGAATTAGGCAGATGCTTACCTTTGATACTTTCTTGTATGAGTCCTTTCTTGAAGTAGGCTAATGCTATCCCCACAATGCCATCAAACTTTGTTAAGGGTATTGATGTATAAACCTCAATGGCCTTATCACACTCGCCAAGGGCACTGTAAAAACAAAACCAGACACTGGTATGAAGAATGTTGCCAACATTTGCTATAATTCAGAGCAGCTGTCCTTGTAGACAAATATCTTCTTTTCTACAACAGTCGTAAGTAGACAACTTACAACTTGCTCTGGAAAGAGCAAGATTAGGACATGAATGTGCAATATTCCTCCTTCTGTTATAGCAGTTACTCTCTCCAACTCTCTTTTGCATGAAGAATAACTGATATCAAAAAAGTCCTCCCCATCTGCATGACAGCTTTATGTGAAGATGTCACTTAATGGTTAACACAAAAGAGTGGGAGAAAATAGAAAAGGAGTAACATGAAAAGGGCTAATCAAAGTATGCATGCACACAGATAGTCGAGTGTACATACAGACAGACATACAGCATTCTTGTTCGAAGATCACTGTGGAAGAAATTATAGGATTGTGTTTAACAGAACTAGTTATTAGTTACTGGAGCCTTCCTCTTGCTTAAATGGCACACAGGAATTACCACACATACAGCATGGATGTGAGACTACAGGAAACTGAAAAGTTGCTTCTAAAATCTTCCCTGAAGTTAAAGAATGAATTACCACAGCCTAGAAATTCTAGTGTCATGTACAAAAACTTCAGAATATATGAAGTTTTCCCAGAGACCTGACATCTGATTAGCAGAGCTTGAGTTATATCAAAGAGAAGTTTGAAAATCCTCATCTGTTAAGACTTGCATCCTGCATTCCCTCAGAACCAGAAGGGAATGGCAAATTCTGAGTAGAACTGAGAATTCTGAGTAGAACTGCAGAAGAGAGGGTCATAAGCGGGTCACATTCATGTACACAATACCCCAACCCCACATGCTTCAGGTTGTACAAGTCAGTACACATTCAAATTGCAGGTAGAAGTGATTTTAAATAAACCCTGAAGCAGCTATTTTGTTCTAGTTAAACCCTTACATATCTCAACTGTGGACTCTAAAAAAACCAATTTATTCTGGAGACCATAAACCAGCTACATTGTGTAGACTATGTTAAGGCACTTAAATATCAAGGTAAGGATAAGGGAATCACTGACATGTTACGAACTATGAAAACACTGAGCAATTCCTTGCAATCTGACTTTTTTTTTTTTTTTTTTTTGCTCATTTCTGGAGCACATAAAAAACTTCAGTCAAACATGTCTACAGTTAAATGATGTTTAGTAGATTATTTCTAACAACCACTTTTTGGCCTCCTTCATGATCTGCATGACTGTATTGACTATATCCAAAGCTGAAGTCAGAGGCTGCGAAAATAAGCCAACACTTACCACAGACACCTGCCATAGTTTTGCATTGCTGTATTATATTTCTCAGTATCAGCAGAGTTTTTCAGCAATGAAGCTGCCCTGAAATTAATGACAATAAAGAATGATTACCATCTGACTATAACACACACTTTGACAACAGTTCTCACAGTGGACAAATGTTTTAATCAGAAGCTTTCCTATGCTAATTAAGCACAAACAGAGCCCATTTCACTGCATCAGCAAATATATCCACCAAACACATTCCTTCATCATGTCCACCTACCATTTGAAAAGAAGGGAGAAGATAAAAAAGCAAAGCCAGAGCCCAATCACCTCCATTAACTAGAATGAGTAAAGACCAAAACTAAAACTCAGCTTACCAG
This sequence comes from Neopsephotus bourkii, assembly GCF_033783945.1. NCBI lineage: Eukaryota > Metazoa > Chordata > Aves > Psittaciformes > Psittacidae > Neopsephotus > Neopsephotus bourkii. The sequence goes on along the minus strand of NW_026900835.1, from coordinate 101,850 downwards.
CCTCCAAAATTTCACTTAAATCCCATAGAGTGAATTAGCTAAATGTCCTGGTAAGACATGGACGACTTGGAATGCCTTTACTTCTCCACTTCTGCATTCTGCACTTCTAAATTAGATGTAAGAACATCCCCACACCTTCCCTCACAATGCATTTAGTTGAAATCTACTCTTGAATTGAGAAAGTAAGGTTTACTAAAGGAAAAGAAAAACCCTTAAGTTTTTCAGATGGTGCATGGAAAAAGAGATCAAGGAGCTTGTATAAGTAAATTTTCCAAGACTGTGTCATTTACCTCTCATAGGCATCTGTTGCCTGCCTTTTTAGATTCAGGTGCTCATTCAAATAACCAAGCATCATGAAAGAACATGCATCATCTGGATTTCTTTCTAGAAAATCAGAATTGACAATATAGAGAACATGATCAGAAAGATTACAAAATTATTACAAAAACATTGCTACACCGATGCTACAATGTACACATACACAGGAAACATTCTGCCAAGTGCCTCTGTCCGTTGCTCACTGGAATCACTTTGGCACGCTGCAGGCAAATACAGAAGAGATACAAAGACCTACAACATCGCACCAGGTTAACTAAAAAATGTTTAAAATGTTAAGACACAGGATTAATGCACTCCATGGATTTTAAGTTTTAAAACATGCAGTGTTTTGGGTTTTTTTTATGAAATAGGAAACTATTCAGCTCATACTGACTATAGTAAAACACTAGTAGAATCTTACACTTTATTTTTAATTCTACAACTTTGAAATATTTATTAGTAGCTAAGGTACATATTTTACAGCTGTCATCTCCGACTTTTAGCCTTTTTTCCCAGATTAAGAATGATCACGTAGGACCCTCCTGCAGTCCATTTAAGAACAGGGATTGGACAAAGAAATATGTTCTCGCATTTTCAAGAACCACAGAACAGTTTGGGTTGGTAGGGACCTTAAACACCGCCCAGTTCCAAATCTCCTTCCAGTAGACCAGGTTGCTCCAAGCCCATGCAACCTGGCCTTGAACACTGCCAAGGATGGGACAGCCACAGGTACTCCCGACAACCTGTGCCAAGGCCTCACCACCCACACAGGGAAGAACTTCTGCCTAAGATCTCATCTCAGTCTCCCCTCTGTCAGGTTAAAGCCATTCTTCCTTGTCCTGGCCCCACAGGCCCTTGTCCAAAGCTCATCTCCAGCCTCCTTGTAGCCCCTTCAGGCACTGGAGCTGCTCTAAGGTCTCCTGGAGCCTTCTCTTCTCCAAACTGAACGAGCCCAGCTCTCTCAGCCTGTCTCCAGAGCAGAGCTGCTTCAGCCCTCACAGCACCTCCATGGCCTCCCCTGGACTTGCTCCAACAGCTTCACATCCCTCTTGTGTTGCTGCCCCAGAGCTGGATGTAGGACTGCAGGTGGGGTCTCCCCAGAGTGCAGTGGAGGAGCAGGATCCTGTCCCTCGAGCTGCTGCTCACACTCTGGGGATCCAGCCCAGCACACGGGGGTGGTTCTGGGCTCTGTATGCACACTGCCAGGTCATTGTGAAGTTCTTGTCAAAGAAGCAATCTCATTTTAACATTATCTCATTTTAACATTATCTCGTTAAGGAAGTTATCTCATTATCACATTTTAAATGCTTGCGCCTTATTTTGTAGCTCTCAAAAACGAGCAACAATTTATTCACCAAAGGATTTATGTAAAGTAATGGATGAAGATTTAAGAAAACCCATTTGCTCTATCTACATTCCAGGCTAGATATATACAATCTGACCCCATCAGTGAGGCCGCACTGGCTTGGAACCATGCGCAAAAATACAGTTCATCTCCTGCTGAAGGTTAACAGAATCATGTGCTTGAGGTTATGGAGTTACAGAGCATCTGGGAGTAGGCTTCTGTCAAACATCATGGCATGGGGTAGAGGAGGTAGCATGCATATGGACACACCTGAAGGAAGTCTGACAGCAAACACCCAATGACAAGTATCACAAGGCTTTGGTTCTTACTTTGGCTGGTCTTTGAAGCAAAATCTGCTGGAATGAGCCAGCAAACAGAATTCATACCTACTTCATATTTTTGTGGTAATAAAAATCAGTGCCCCAATTACCCTGTTTTGGTTCCTTTACAGCTCAAAAGCCTCTCCCTAACACAGCAAGATCACTCTTTGCCAAAATTAGTACAGGTGCATCTGTTAATCTTGACAGGTTAGTAAGGTATTTAAATCACCTACCTGTATATTTGCTCAAGACCACCTGGGCTGCTGGAATAGCATTCATCTGAACAATGTTGTACAGATATAGTTCAGTGTTTCTGTTGCTTTTATCCTGCAGCGTTGAACATACCCAGTAGGCATAGCCTTTTGCTCCCTCAGTCTCAAGAAACAAACAAAAAAACCTGGATTCATTAAAGCTGCTCAAGCAACAGCAAAATAATTAAAGATTATAGTAATAATTCTGTGTTTCAAGGCACAGTCTTGCCTAAAAAATCTGCATCAGTGTTAAGCAGGAGAAGAAAACAAAAGTTAACTTGTCCTTTGGGCAAAGAGAATTCTTACATAAACATTATCACTTCCTGCATCACTGGAGGGATGACAGAGGAAAAGCTGTAACAAGAATGTGAAGGCCTTCACTTTCTTACAACTAAGGGCACTGGCAATATCCTTGCTCTCTCCTGGAATAGTTACAATTTATGCCTTTGACCTCCTTCCAATTCTGTGGGATGACAAGAACGTCTTTGCATGACTCATGAAACTGATTTCTTAGACCATTTGGAATAAAGCATTTAATAAAGTAAACGCCTGCTAATCAGTGGCAGCACAAGCCAAGAGCAACAACATGGAAGTCAGACTCTCTCACGTGGTACACCATAACTGTTTCACCATTTGCGACATGCCTATTTTTTAAAAATTACATCACCAAAGTAGAGATATTAGATATACAGAAACTTCAGTACAATAAAACTGTTACACTTACATGCATACTGAGTTCAGTTGTGTGCCTGAAAAGATCCATAGTATCATAGCTGTCTACTGTCTCTGCAATAAGAGCCTACAGAGAAGCAAGTGTTGCTGTAGTCAGGTACTTCAAAATTTATGACATTGACAAAAAACTCTGCACACATTACATCATACACATCTGAAGCATTTAACATGAAGACTCTTTCTCTCACACTCTCCAAGAAACACTGGTTTTATGAATAAGCCAAATACAATCAAACTGCACAAGCAGTTTCTAATGTATCAGTACTTGAAACTCAGTCTTCAGCTGCTTTGTGTCTCTTAGCACAACTCGTAACATGGGACAGGAGCTGAATTTTGACATGTGATGGTGCTAGGTTCTCCCCCAGAATCCAGTTTCTATTAGATATCATTAGCAGGTCAGCAGCATGGGATTATGAAGCACACCTACAGTGATCATTGAAGTATGAGTCACAAGTACTTCTAACTATTCATGGATGGCCAGGAGCATATGCAGCCCTCACTGGTAAGGAGAAGGTAACTGTCCAGGAAATAAGAACTGCTTTTGTCCCAGGTACATTACAGACTTACTTTTTCTAACAGTGGTGTTAGAAAGCAGGGCTGACAAGAGAGATAATGCATGCCAGATAATGAGCTAGTGGTACAGGTGAAGCTGAAATATCTAGCACGTTATGAAGATGGTGCTTCGGTGGCAACGGTCAATAAAAAGCCTCAGAGTACAAACAGCAAACAGTGATTGTTTTTTTAATAGCTATTGTCTCACAGAACTCACAACATCAGTGAGAAAGACATTATATAAAGTACCTGATGAATGTAGCTCCCATGGTATGGAAACAAAGGGTCCCATCCACCCTCAGGGGAGGCAGAAGCTCCCTTAATGTAAACATTTAAACACATTTACTTAAAATGTGTTATTTTCAAGAACACGATTAAGTGCCAATTATTAGGATGGAGTCAAAGTCTTCTCCTTGACCAAAAAAAAAGGCTCGGTGCACAGTTTCAGGAGTATTTATCACCTTACCTGCCCTATCCAACACAGTAAGTAAGAAGGCTCCAGAGACTGTGCTATCTTGAAGGCTTCATGAGCTTGCTGCAGAACCAAAGACAAGAGAGTTATTGACCTATCTGTCATAGTAACACAGCACTTCTGAATATACAGAGGTATTTACATGCAGTAATATTGGAAAAGATTTCATATACACAATTAGGTCACTATTAAAAACATGTATCATGCTGCACAGAACAATACATTGCCTAGAGAAACAAACCACATCAGCCTTACTAACAAAGAACAAAAAAAAATCATTACAAGAGTAAAAGTTTCCCTCTCTTTCAAATATTCTTCCTTCTGACAACAGCAAAATAGTTCAGCAGCTAGAGTAACCCCTGGATCAATTAATGTTTTAAAATCTGACTCCTGGAGGATCCAGTTTTGGAAATTTGTTTTTTCTTCACTCAGAGAGTTAAAAAAACATATTTTCAAAATGGTAGAACTGGTTACCACGACAAGTTATCTTTGCTCTATGGACTGCATATATTCAGAGTTCCTCCCTCAGTGTAGCACAAGCACTAGTAATCTTAGCAGTAAGTAGCTTGTAGCATCAAGTTATTTTTATTAAAAGGAATTCTGATCTTCACATTTTCAATTACATAAAACTTGGGTAATTCTGACCAGCAAATAGATTAGGATATAGTTTTAGCTGCATGAGAAGTTTGGACTTCACTTAAGATGTTCTATAATTTTTCTCCAAAGAAACTCTGAAGGCTACACAGAATTACAGTAAATCGTAAATCTGCCAATGAGCATGAAGTAACTACCTGTGGGAAATCCAAAAAAATTAAACTTCAGTTTGTGACTTACAGCTAAAAGTTCCTGGTCAAACCTGCTGTGCACTGCTTTGACTAACCACTTCTCAGTTCTCCCAAACGCTTTTCATTCCATCCAGTTGCTTGAAAAGCAACGTTACCAATTCAGAAGTTTCCTTCCAGAGCAAACATCTAATTTATTTGCTTGCCTCAAGTGAGGTACAGGTGCCAATTTCTTTCAAAGAAAGTACATTTTTTGCATCTGAGAGAGACATTCTTCACTGTTTGCCCACACTCCCACCCCCATAAACCTCCATTAAAATGGCAACCAAAAAAAAAAAAAAAAAAAAAAAAACGGAAAAGGAAAGGGAAACTATATATGAGGATAGGGAAGAGAGTTACCTCAATATTTCCAGTTGTCAGATACAAAACCCCCAAGTTGGTCCAGGCAACAACATTCTAGACAGAACAAATGAAGTTAAAACCAATGCATTATTACTATATTCAAACATAACACTGCATCAGGGGAGAAGTTTTAAATGCCCACTTGAAACAGATGGCATCTGCCTACAACACTTACGATTTTCTCAGCTTGAACAGATTTGATGAACGAATGTTGAGCAAGAGCATAATTCCCAATAGCTGGGGAGGTAAAAAAAAAAAAAAGAAAAAAGTAGAGATAGATCTAGCTGATTTCATAAATGCCATTAGTCAAGTTGCCTTCTAATTTAGGATATTATTGAGCTAGGGGTTTCACTGAACACTTACCACTACAGGAAGCAACCACACCAAGTGCATTCCAATAAAGATGATTTTTGCTGTCAAGCCTCACAGCTTTTTTGAGACACTGGAAGGAAATCAAATGTGGATTATCACCATTAGAAAAGCAAAAATTAAGACTTCATGCACTTTCTTATTAAGAGATGTAAGTTTTATTGAGGACAAAAAGATTATGCAGACAAGCACCAACACCAATTTAAATTTTAAAGAATGTAATGGCAAAACAGGCAATACCTGTAAAGACTTCTCTAGCAGTTCACTGATCTCATTCATATCAGATCCCACCGCTGTGAGGTGCTCTGCTTGTCTATAATAATTTATTCCAAGATCACACCATATGCTAGGCAAAGGCATCAGTTTTAAAGCTCTGCCATAACACCTACAGAAATATGAATCACAGAAGCATTATTCCAAGCCTTTCTGCATGAAGAGCAGAAAGCTGAGAAAACATTCAAATAAGTGCTTAAAAAACCTAAACCAACCAACCAAGCATAAATACAAACAAAAACCAGACAAGAATGGAAAGCAACAACCCATTTTCTGTCAGCCAGATACCTTCAGAGAATCTTTTCTGGTCTAAAGGCAGTCTGTAGTGCCCACCAGATACGAAGCCACATATGTGCATTAAATGCATATAATTAAATGCATATAATAATGCATAAATTGCAGCATATATGCTTTTACTTAAAACAAGCACTAGTCATTTTTACAGTTAACCAGACTTCCCCCAAGAAGCATCTGACTTCATGTATCATGGCTGAGATCTACAAAGCAGCTGAATTTCCTGCCTTACACATCCAATTGCACAAAGCTCAGAGGAAGAGTCACAAAAGAGGCTACAGAAAATATTTTCTACCATCATGAGCCAGAAACAAGGAATTTCCTCTTCCAGTGTATTCTAGACCCCATAGGTAGGGAAAAAAAAAAAAAAATCAATGGCATTTTTGTAAGAAAGGAATACAGACAGAAAGCTTAAAGTACTATCTTGGACTTTATAGTCCTGGGAGAACTGGTTAGCAACTACTGCAACCAATCCATTTGAAGAGGTGTAATTTACTGAACGAGAGGCAGCACATAGCCATGCTCTGGAGACAGAAACAAGGAGAACAGCAGATGCTAGACGAATTGTTGAGAGCCACTGTGGCAATCCTGGAAATATACTCTGAAATGAGTAAGGTAATTTGGAAGAAGCATGAGACTCTATTTACCACCTCATTAATCTTTGCTAAATATGCAGGTGTTGACAGATCAGCATGCTCTAGAAATGGTCTAAAACACTTGGAAGTCTATAGAATCTCAAGATGCACAGAAGCCTGAAATAATAAAAAAATATTACCTTCCTCCCAGTACAAGCAGCTCACTTTTCTTCAGCCTCCGTGTGGCTGCATTTTTACCCAGAAGGGATCCTAGAACTTGAACATACACTTTAGATGGTGAAGCAACATGCACGCTAGTACAGGTATCTCCAAGCAGTTTCCAGAGGCAAGATACATCAGGACGTTGCTTTGTTGCCCTGTAATTAATGACACAGAAAGCCCCAACAACACACATTCAGACACCTCATTATACTTTGCTGAAACAAAGTTTACAACTTCAGCACAAACTCTAATGTTTGTTTAATCAACAAGCTGTTTGTCTCATTTTTTCTTTTTTTTTTTTTAAATTATTGTTTTCTCCCTATTCAACTTACGGGTCTAAAAGATCAAAAATAAAGAAAAAGCCCCTACGAAATGCCAATATATCCCAAGTTTGTTGGGACTTAGTGTCAGTTCTGCAAATTATCCATTATCTGTTAACATTGTAAGCTGACTATACCCAATTTAGCATTTCAGCCTAAGTCCAGAATGTATCATTCAAACCATTTCCAATAACCACATTCTTGCTTTCAGATTAGAAGCCTGATCTATTTGTTTTAGTTTACTGGAAATCCTAAGATACATAACTCTTATTCTTCTGCCTGTCAACCCATTATCCCAGTGGACGTTAAAAGACTTGGGCATTTAGTACTAACCTTGTAAAAAATTCAAGAGCCTGCTCTATGCAATCCATAGCCTTTCTATCAAAAAAGTTATCAAGGGCTGATCTTGCCAAGCTCAGATAGCATTCACCAAGTCCTGAAAATAAAAGAAAATATCCTCTATGAAAAGTGATGCTTTTATGATCTGCTTGATAAAGGAGGTGGGGTGGGAGGATGGAAGCCTGCTCAGTGTTCTGCTTGATATAAAGATTTATAGCCTGCACAGGTCATGCCTAATTCAAAAGACTCAAAGTGCCCATAATACAGACCTTGCTTTTAATCTATCCTGCCAAGTGTGAACTGTAGAATAACTTGGATATTAAAATAAACCAAATAAAGTATTTGGTTTATTAAATTATTATTATAAAATAAATATTATTATATATAAAGATATTAAAATTATGATTATAAAATAAACCAAATAAAGCATAAACCCCATAGCATTTAAGCTTTGGGTTTCTCCTCAAACATTAAGAAAACCCCTCCTGAGAAATCGGCTCTGCACTGAGAAGTCTTTGACAAATACACCAATTTTCAGTCGACACAAGTCAAATAACATTTCCAAAACACAAACAGAAGAAACAATCTTACAGTAGGCTAAAGGGAAAGCCTTCTTAGAATACTTGAAACCAACATTATTTAATCCTATTTATGTAAGAATTTACTTCATATGATGTATGGAGTCTAGCTGGGATGTAGTTAATTTTCCTCACAGCAGCCCTCATAGTGCTGCGCTGCATATTGATACCTAGCAAGGTGCTGATAACACACCAGTGCTTTGTTTGCTGCTGAGCAGTGCTCCACAGCATCAAGGCTGTCTCTCCAACATCCCTCCCCCCACCAGTAGGGACACCTGGGAGGGCACACAGCCAGGACAACTGGCCCCAGCTGGCCAAAGGGATATTCCAGACCATATGATGTCTGCTCAGCAAAAAAAGCTAAGGGGAAAGGACGGGAGTGGCGGGGGTGGGGAACAGGGACGGGACACATGACACATTCATTATTACAGTATTTGTCTTAGGTAGAAACCACTACGTGCACTGAAGCTCTGCTTCCCTGGAAGTGGCAGGATGTCACTCACTGATGAGATAATAAACATTTTGTTCCCCTTTGTTTCTGTGTGCAGCCTTTGCTTTTGCTTTATGAAACAGCCTTTATCTTGACCCACTAGTTTTTTCCATCTTATTTTCTCCCCAGCCCTGTCCTGCTGAGGAGGGAAGAGTAGCTTGGTAGGCACTCAGTGCTCAGCAAGGCCACCAGGTATGAAAATAAAGGCAACTGTTAAAAAGGAACTTCATTTAATGACCCAATTTCTAGCATTTTGGAACCAACAAGGTAACTAGTTAACTGCTTGATTTATACTGTTGCTGGCACAGCAGTGATTCTGTCTGGCAGTAAGTCATGGTACAACTACCATTAATTATCAGTATTATTTTCACAGTTCTGAAGCTGCCTTCCTCATGCCATCACACCCTCTACCTAAACCCAAGCTATTCATCATGCAGTCACGTTTTGCAAGATCTTATCTTCCCCCCACAAGGTATTTGTTTTGACCACACAAGATATCCCAAGATCATGAGCTTCTGAGATGCCAAGAAGCAATGTATTCTAAAACCAAAACTGATCTCATTTCCCAAAGTTATATACTAAAAGATATGCTGGAGCAGAGGCAGAGTAAACATACTGTTTAGTAACACAAAAATAAAATACATCAAGATGATGTATTCAAGTAACATCAGTATAGTTATTTTTTCACCTTCTACACTATGCTTCCAACAACTCTATTCCAAAACTAAATCCATCTAAATAGATCAGAAAAGAACCAAAAGAACACTGATATATGTTTCAAAGAATTTTAAGAAGGCCCACAAAAGATAGCACACCAGACTACACATTAAACAGTCCTAAGAAGGCAAAGACTGGAGGCTCACAGGAAGGTCTGGAGCTAATAAATCAGAGATTAGGATGAAAGGGATTATGAGAGAAAATTTAGAAGATTTAAGAACACAGAGTAAGTATAGAGGCAACTATAGGGGGGAAACACTGGTATCATGTGCTTACATCCTGTCTAAGCATTTTATTCTAGGTAATGCTGTCAGGAGTCACCTATAGAAACCAGAAAACCCATGTACACACACACACACATTTCTATACAACACCTCTGCAAACTGCAGCTGCAGTCAGGTGTTGCCTTCTTACCCAACAACTAGACAAACTCTCTATCGCCAATACTCTTGAACTCTTATCATGGAGCTTTTGCCATGTCACTTTAGTCTCGCAAACTCCAAGTGACAAATTTATATATGAAGAGGTGGATGTACAACCACCTTGTACCGCTTTCCAGTAATATGCATACTGTTGGAATAGTAACCCAACAATTCTGACTTAGTCTTACAAGAACAAGCCTACATTCACCCCAAAATCAAAAGGCCTTATGCACAAGGAAAGAATACTCTCTAACCTAAAAACTCATACTGGTACCAAGCAGCAAACAGCATCTATTTCAGATGGATGTACGGAGTGAGAATGACTAAACACTAGGGGCGGAGAGAATGTGAACCAAACAGTTATTCAGTGGCTACCAAAACGTTATACATTCCCAGTATCATGTATCTTAAGAATCACAGTTCTAACACCAGAATGGAGTTACAGTTCTATTTCTCTCTGCTCCCAGCTATATACCAAAGACCTTTACCTAATGCCACCTCTAATACTTGTGAGACCCCTCGGTATATTTTACTGATATTGTTCATCACTTGAAGGAGCTCAGAGGTGTCTGAATCACCAGGATTAACAAAAAAAGTGAGGAACACATGGTCAGGAGCAGCAGAAAATGAGTACAAACACACCTCTTCGAAACAGCAGCCTGACTCCACGGCCTGTTGAGCCAGCATCTGACTGCTTAGCTAAAACTAAAGCACCATTAGCTGGCTTCATCTGTCTATCTTCAATTCATCTACCCATCTGGCCTGGTAGCTACACAGGACTAATAACTTTTCATACTTGCTTGGGGGAAAAAAAAAAAAAAAAGATCACACCCATCCATCATGATTTAAGAGCTCTTCAGACATTTGCAGGCCACTACACACTAGCTTTCATGTCGGGGATCACAATGGTCTACCCACCCAAAATCCCAACTCTAATCCTTCCATGCAGGAAAACCTCAATACACCAAGAACCTTTCCACAAGACTAAGCACCACAGTGTGTAGACAAAGTTAACACTTTCAAATTCAGACATCTTACCTTTCAGCGCAGGCACATAATCTTCTTCACCCTTTAAAATTTGCTGATAGGTCGCTATAGCATTTTCATATTTCCCTAGAATCTGCTCAACTGCTGCAGCTTTGTAAACGCTGTACACGAGCCCTGGGTTCAGCTCACTTGCTTTCCTGAAGGATTTTAGAGCTGTTGAGTAGCTACCTCTGTTCAAATAAGCCTCCCCTAGAGACTCCCAGCAGTTGGAATCCTTCGGATCAGCCCTGACAGCTGCCTGCAGACTGAAGATAGTGTATTAATGATAGATATTAATTTGCTTAAATAAAAGGTAATACAAGTTAATATAAACAAATTATTTCCTTGCATTATATAAACACAGCACAGTAGTGTTTTCATCTTCAGAGCACATTATATAAACTTAAACACTGTACTTACTCTCGACTCATTATTCAGTGCTACACTATGCTTGTCTATTCCTGTCACCAGGCTTGTTAGTACAGAGCACTGCCATGGTGAAAACACTACACTGTACCAATTCTGAAACTGAAGATAGACACAGCGTGCTCAGACCCATTTCCCATTGTTTAGTACAATCCATCCTACAGTCAGCTAAATTACTTCCAAACTTTGCTAGATCAAAGCCTGTTTTATTGGGGTTTATAGAAAATGACTTGAACCAATCAACCACAAGTTCTCTTACTCAGCCACTGCTTGTGACGGCTGATCAGTTCTCAGGTAGTAAAGTCCACGATGAAGCCAGGCCCATTTTGCTGTACCAGGACTTGCTCTTTCAGTTACTTCATTCAGGATTGACAGAGCAGTGTCCTAACAAAGCACCAAAATATGCCAAGTTAGCAAACATGTATAGCGGTAAAGAACAAAGTTCTTAAAGAATACTCTTAATCCAGCAAACCATTAAGCTGTCCAACCTGTTGATTACTGCTATGAAGAACTGTTAAGGAAGCTTCTTAAAGGCTGACTGGCAGATTACAGGAGAATATTATCACATCTAAAGATGTGATTATTTCTTACGTACTTGTCTCTGCAAATAGACAGAAGCTTCCTGTAGTTTTGTAGAAACTATTATTTTATTTTTAAACTAGAGAAGGATGTAAGTATTTGCAGCAAGTCAGACGCTTAGATACTTTCCAGATGTTCAAATGACATCCACAAAATATGGGTTGTTTTCTTCCTCTATATCACAGGCTAAGAATTTTTTATATAATGCCATATGAAAAAGTATTTTTCAATTGTTCCAATGTCTTTATATGCTTTTCCTGAAAGCGGCAAGGTGGAAGATGGAGAGAAGAAGTGGTGCAAATTGAATATATAAAGAAAACTGAAGTCTTCATGCTCCCTACTGAAAAAATCCTTCATCTAAATCACGTAAGTGATGACTACCATGCTATGCTTGCCTCCCCTACCCCTATCCCCAGATAGATTTAATTTGGAATCGGAAGCATAAAAATTAAGCAGGTCCAATTATGAAAGCTGCTAAGCAATGACAGAGCATCTGTTTTTAGAACTTATTCTCAAATACAAGGGAAACATCAAGTAATTCCTCAAAGAGCAGGATTAACAGAAAAATGAAACAGCAGTAATCCAGGGCCCTGAATGTACAATACCATGTCTCCAAGTTCCACACTTAAGTCTACAGCTCCTGTTCCAGATTCCTCATCGGTTCCATCCAGTTCAAAAGCCTTTTTATAGCAACCACGAGCTCTACTTTTGTCTCCAGCAATGTCTCTGTAGTAGTTACCTAAATAACGAAAGACACTTCCCAAGTAGCTGTCCAGTTTTGCAGCCTGTAAGGAAATATGAACACAGTGTAAACCAGCATTTTAAAGGATTATGCTAACGGACAGGTACAGCTATTGCTCAATCTGGGCATCAATTTATGTAAGGTCCTTCTGTGATATGTATGAGAACACAAGCTTTATGATTTCAGTGATTACCCGAGCTTTAAATATTTGCAGAATCTGCTACAAACCTCATGATACAAAGCATTTTGTACATGAACTACTAATAAGTTAGTTGTGCTAGGAGAAAACAATTCCTTTCCGTCATTTCATATTCTGCTCCATTTCAACCACTATGTTCATACTCTTACCATATTACATGACAATTATCTCCAGTAAGTTCCTTTTTAGCTACTTGGCAGATTAATTTATATTTAGGAAAGCCAGAGACCCAAGCAGCTGAAAACAACGTGAACAATAGTAATAAAAAAAACCAACCCACTGAAAGTAGTGTAGTACCAAAATTATTGTTCAACTACATTCTCCAGTATACCCTACTGCTACTGAAGTGCAAACAGTAGGCAATAATTTGAGTTGCCAATACCTATCATGATTTTATATGGTGAGTTTTATGTACGTATGTTTGCATATATATATATGCATACACACATATACATACACACACACATCTGGAGTCTTCCTCTGTATACTTCCATGCTCCAAATAAAGATGCCAGACTAAATCTTTTGGATTCACATTCTTAACTACGTTCAGAGAAAAAGCCACAAGCACCACAGCCCCAAAGATCAGGTACAGTTAATAAACTGTGTTCTGCAGAATTACTTCTATGGATAGACACTGGAACTCTAACACCATTTTCATCATTTTTCTTGCCTCGTTTTTTTTTCCAATCTGAATTTTGCCCTTCCCATTTCAAAATATCTTCAAAGATCTACACTGGTTATCTAGAGGCCTTCACTTCCATCAAGAAAAGAAGACTCAGAGAATCACCGCTACTTCTGGCTAAATCAAAGGCCTCAAGAAATAGACAAATAGAGGAAAACAAAAGCAGGGAGATTCCAGGGAATTGCACAGCTTCCTCGAATGCCTTCTGACACACATGAACTTGGTTTACAGGCTCTTGGAGGCTTGTAAATTGCAACAAGCAGAGTCATAGAGTCATAGGTTTGGGTTGGAAGGGACCTTAAAGATCAAGTTCCAAACTCCCTGCCATGGGTAGGGACAAATATGTTCAAGTCTGTCATTCTGATCAGCGTATTTTCCATATTTGATTTCTCGTACAGGAAAACACTAATTCTACATGAATAGTTAAAGTAGCCTTTACCTTCAAGAACTGAGTGAGTGCTTTTCCTTTGTCTTTTCTTGTGTCATCACTCATGAACCAGTACGTGAGCCCCAGGTACTGATGATACTCTGCAGTTTCAGCCTTTCTTTCAATAGCATTTAGAAAACTAAGGAAAAGGAACAGAAGACAGATCAGACAAGTTCTTGAAAGTGCGCAACAGTATTTTCTGTCCTCCCCTGACATTTCCCTACTAGAATAAAGAAAAAAAGTCTACCTTCTTTCTGCCTGTTCATAGTTCTTTTGGGAATAATGGATGAAACCCTCTAGAGCATGTGACTCAGCCAGGTCAGGGTGGGACAACAAAAGCTCTTGTGAAATCTGCAAAAGAATGTCATTCTTCCTTAGTTATTTCCTCTATGAGAACAAGAACTCCACTTAGTTTACAGGAATGACAATACAGCACTAACCTTTGAAGCTTGATCCATTAAACCTTTCTTTAGGTAAGCCTGACCACTGATAGCTAAAAGCACTGGATCACTGTTTGCATCCACGATCTAGAAAAACAAGTAATAGACACAACCAAGTTATTCTCTCCACAAATTAAGAAATCAAATGTGTCAAACGCAGACAGACTGCATGAATAAAAAAAAAAAAAAAAAAAAATCAGACAGAATACCCTTGAGAAGCCTTCCAACAATTTTTATGAAGAACAGGGAGAACACTGTAGAGAGCAAGGACAAAGGCACCCAAGACTAAACAGCCAATAATGACACTGTGATACAAAAAAGAGGGGAAGCAAAGTCTGCTTAAAGCTTAGCCGTTTGATCTTAAAAGTAATATGCTCTTGTTCATGAGGAAGGACAAGTGAATGAAGGATGCAGGGAGTAAGATTACAAAAATAATTCAGATTACGGTGAGCAACAGCCATAAAACTAGCAAGAACCCAGCAGCGCTGAGCAAGACCAGACAAGGTCAAAAGTGACAGCTTCTAGAATTAGAACTGTGAGTCAAAAGCAGATGTAGAGAAGACTAAAACAACAGAGAAGGAAGGAGTGTTTGGATTACACCATAATTGCTAGGAGCTGTCTAAACCACACAGAATGTAGAAAGGAGGCAAGGGGAGAAATACACAGCCTGAGTTTTTAGTACAGAAAGATGATATCACTTTAAAAAAAAAAGTATATATGTTTTAATCAATGAAAATACCTGCTCAATTGCTTTAATGGCTTCTTCTGCAGCACTGGCATCATCTATTTTAATCAAAGCTTCTGCTTTCAGCTGGAGTATAAGGTTCTTCCACTGATGACTAGGGCCCTCAGATGTTCCAAGAGCCCTGAGAGCTGTATCAAGAGAAAAGTTTCATCAAGTAAAAACAGAAAAAGAAACTATGAAGAGCACCACTGTTTCCAGTATCTTTTAAATCTTGATAATTGCAGTATTTCACTCAAATAGAACACCAACAAATAGAACCAGTTTTTGACTGCTGTCCCCCATGATGAAGAAATCATTCTGCAAAATTTCTATCCATTCAAGTTTAGAAGTTAAATCAATTTTAGAAAGGTCCTTTTAGAAACTTGGAGAGGCTGTTTGCTTTCTAGCTGCTGGCCATATAAGTGGAATGCTACTTTTTTCTGACCTATGTTCTGAAGAAACAATCAATAGACAAGTTGTTTTTCACTTCATTGTCTAAAGAAAAATTATTACTGAAACTACCTGCATCAACAGCATCTTTTAGTAAGGCACAACAGATTAACTTATACCTTGCACTGAGAAACAAAATTGTTCTTTTTATTTGTTAGATTGTTGTGCCAACTGTATGCTGGGCTGCATCCCCAGTAGTGTGAGCATTCCATCCTGCAGTGTCACACACGGCTCTGGGGAAACAACACAAGAGGGACATGGAGCTATTAGAGTGAACTCACAGGAGACCACAGAAATTCTGTGAGGGCTGAAGCAGCTCTGCTCTGGAAATAGGCTGAGAGTGTTGTCTCTTTTCCTGAGACTAAGCAGCACAAGATGCTTTTCAGCTGTTGCAAAACAAGAGAAGCAGGGGACACCAGCGTAAGACTGCATAAAGCAGAGGACTACGCTGTCAACTCAAATCTACCATGCAGAGGCCACACTTGGCCGCACTGTATGAAGTGGTGTGCCCCTGCAGTTAACTCTTTTAGCTAGTGAACAGTTACCTTGATTGCAGGACAGGACAGCATCTCTGTGTTTGTGCAGTTTCATCTGTGCATCTGCCAAATAACGCCATGCTGCTGGACACTGGCTTGTCTTCTGCAAACCTAATAAAAGAAGTTTTAACAAGGCAATAAAAAAAATTGTTTAAGGCTGCAAAAACACTGAAGATGCTATACTACCATATAATGCCATCAAAACATATTATCAGATAAGAAGACATGCAGTTAATTTTTAACTTGAGTCTTATTTTAAACTGCATTAGACATATGGGGTTTCATGCAGTAAGGCAATGACTAAAAAGCATGTTAGCTTCTGTTAGACTTCATTTTGCATACAATCTTAGATATACAGAAAAAAAATGGCAAAAAGCAAGAAAATATACAACACTGGTTTAAGGTAACTTTTGTTTCAAAAATAAAAAAAACCTTCACTTTGATTAGACATGAACATCAGCAGCCTGTGTATATTATATGGATTTTACTAGAAACCAGAAAATGCATACAGAACTTCCAAGACAGCAAAAAAAAAATGTTGACAAGAGTATTTGACTGAAACTTTCTAATAAACCCATCTTAACTGAAGATTCAGTAATATAACTGTATTTGAGTCTTCTGAGACACATATATATAACCTTGAAGATTCAATGCCTAAAATGCAAATACTTGGCTCACTGGGAATGACATTGTCTCCAAATACTATACATTTACAATATTATACCAACACCCTTGCCCTTCGCATTCTCACCTTCATGAGCAGAGTATTACATGTAAAAGTAAAAATCAAGAAATAAAATTATTTGGGAGATGAATCTTTTGCCAAAACTAGGATGTATATTTTTGTCAAATCATCCAAAGGCAATTTGAGCCAGGAGAATTTGCTTTCCATGGAAGACTTTTTCCCTCTTGAGCACCTGAAATTTTTATTTTAGATTTTAGGTAAGACATATTATTTCACTGTGGGCAAGTAACCATAAAACACTGTAGAATATTCAGAAATCAAATTTCAGAAACAATCTTATTCTAAACCTAGGTGAAAAAATGCAGGATATCACAGCATAGCCTGACTGACTCATAACTACTTAGGTCCCAAATGTTTATTTACCCAGCTTTCTCAGTAAACTGCTTTGAATACTCCCTGGCTGACACAGTTGAAAATGGAGACTACTTCTTAAAATGATGTAACTTTAAAGAGAAGTCATCCTTGTTCAGATACGGAAATGCAGTAACTAGATTAGAGAAACTGTATTATGTTTTACTTCAGAAATTCCACATTCCTTCATTAATTGTTATTGCTGTATTTTCTGCTTCATCTAGGTATTTCCCCAATAACAGTCAGATTAGAAACAAAGTTTACAGTTGACCACATGAAAATATTACAAAGCTGACTACAACAACAGATTTCAGAGATGTTAAGACTTAAAGCTCTATTTAAAAAATATTCAATGCTCAGAGAAAGTGACGAGTATTCTTTTAAAATCCACCTGATCTTGGAACTGGCAAAGTACTATGCAAGCATAAGATTCCCAAAATATCCAGCATAAAACTAGCTGGTGTTTAAGTTACAGAGTACTTATACTGCTTTATTAAACATTTACCTTCAGTAAGACTTTTAACAGCTTCCTTGTATTTCTTTTCTTGGAGGCTTTTTACACCAAAACCAATAATGCTTAGACCACTACTTGGGTCCATCTCCAAAAGCTTAGAAAAACAGCACAGGGCCTCTTCAGACAAAGCACCTGGTTTCACAAAAAGAAGTATTCCATAAGAGTTTTAGATAGAAAAAAAAACCCAACCCCCCAACAAAACAACAAACCACAGCATAGTTTATCTACATCAAAACACCCTTATCTTTTGAGCTTAAAGTAACAAATTTATTAATTTTTTCCAAAGGTACTACGTACTTATCACTCTTCACCCCCAAAACAGACCCCCAAAATATGCAGTAATTTAAACAGCCAGTAGCACCAAACAAAATACACTTTGAGTCTGAAACCTGAATTTCTAAGCACTCGTGTTAAATTACTACAGGTATACTTCCCTCATTAATAGAAACTAATTCCTTCGTAATCTTTTCCACATAAGCCCAGCTAAACACCCGTGTCAAAATTGGCCATGTATATATTAATTTCCTTCCAGAGCAGGCCTACAAATTCACTGTGATAAGCTTGCTGTAACAGCCTTGCTGCGAACCACATCATTTAATGCATTTGCTTAATTTTAAATGATGCTACTAACTTCTTATGCTTGTGTTTAGTTGTGATTGTAGATCTGGCTGTCCTTGCTTAAAGCAACTGTTGTGACTTGCAGCAACAAGTGTTTGAACTATTCTTAAAATTACAGATACACTTGCCTTTGATTTATATTTGGTAAAGGTGACTAATAATGCATCTGAGTTACAAGCCCACAAGTTTGGGACACAGAGAACTATGACATGGTTGGAATGACACAGATATAAATAGCTTTACTTAAAACCTAAGCATTATCCTTCCCACCCCAAGATGGCTGTGGGATGGTGAGATGTTGTCAGAACATTGGTATATAAAGAACTGTGCGAACCAGATCCTTAATTTTTTGGAAATCAGTTTCTTCATGCTTCTCCGAAACGTAAAGCATTCTTATACGGAAGTGAGGGGCCAGGCCTCATTTGTCTTCATCCTTTCCAATCAAAGTGAAAAACTCGCTCCTGTTTTACATTGCTATATTATTCCATGAAGCTTACCTTCAAAACTGGAAAAGGCATTTTCTACCTAAGGTGAAAGCTCTATTTCTCTTTACATAAACCAGAGGGGGCTTGTCCCCCATTTTCTTTCCTTGTTTTAAAAAGAATTAAAACCAAATTTTGATGCCTTAAACAATAAAATGAAAACAAAAAATTTGGTAGTTATCTTTGAAAATGCTGAGAAACTGTCCAATACTATCACACTGTTGTTTAGTGACCTACTGAAAACAACAGTTGTATACTTTCAGATCCCTGCACTACTGAACATGTTGTGTTTTTTTTCTCAGAAATTCTCCTTTTCTACGTAAAACAAAATATTTACCCAGGTCTGTTTATTCCCTATTCACCAGGCATTCTTTTGAAGGAAGTTTCACACAGGTTTGATTTTTTTTTTGCCAAGAGAGATTTTCTGTGTCAAGAATAACATAAGTATAGCCCATCCTCACTCTTAGAGCAGTGGTTAACATTCTCCATTGCCTCTTGTAAGATCTATTCAGACAGATCACTTCAGAGTTTTGTGAGGCATTCTTTCTTTGCAATTGTATATTGCCAGAATTGGACTTAATTCACATACATTTTTTTCCCATTTACAGTCATCACTTAGTTACAGAGCTAGGAAATACCAAATCACAGAAACAACCACCTTTCACTTACTAGACAGGCAGAAATATAATATAAAAGTAGGGTAAAAACTTGTAAAAAGATTATCACAAAACTATAAAATAATTTAAGCCCCAAAACTGTATAAACCCATCCTACTCACCTGACTGAACAAAATGCAAGCAAAGCACTTCTAAAGGATAACTCACAGAAGGATACAAAGCCATCATATCATTACAGGCTTTTTCCAACCTAGCTGCTTCATGAGGAAACTTGAAAAGGAACAAAATGAATAGTTATTTCTGTGAATTATGAGAATTAAAATATTTCATCTGCTCACTGATGAAGACAGATACCCTTACTTTTGACAAGCACTGAATGAAGTCCTTGTAAAGGTTTTGGTGGTCTTCACCAGGAATGGTGTCAAAAGACTTCAGAGCATGTTCAAATGCAGTCACAAGCTGAAATAAGAAATAACTATGAGTGCAAGAAACAATGACTCATAGACCAGAATATTTCAGCTGGAATGGTCCTGCAACAATCATACAGTCCATCTAGATGAACTACTAACCACTTCAGAGCTGATCAAAATTTAACATGTTATTAAAGGCATTGTTCAAATGCCTCTCAAACACTGACAATCCTGTTCCAGGGTCTGAACTCCTTCTTGATAAAAAAATGCTCTTGCATGTCCAGTCTGAGCCTTCCCTGGTGCAGCTTTGAACTATCCCCACATGTCCTGTCCCTGGATCCCAAGAAGAAGAGATCAGCACCTCCCTCTCCACATCCCCTGCTCAGGAAGCTGCAGAGAATGTCACGCTTCAGCCTCATTTTGTCCAAAGGAGATTAACTCAAGAGTCCTAAGCCGCTCTAAGGCCTTCCAGCCCTCCCATAGTTAGGTGGACAGTTACATGTTATTATCTGTATCTTACTCATTATGTTTACACTAGTACTGTGAGCAGACAAAGTCACAAATCTTTATTCTGAAGTAGTACTCAAATATGATCCAAAGCACACTGTTTAGTGCAAGACGAAACAGTAATATACTGTTTCGTAATATAAGATTGGTACAAGGAAGTCAAAATTTGCAAGATCATAGGTTCTTCTTCACACCTAATCCAACATTAAAAGAAAAAACAATCACAGAACCATAGAATGGTCTGGGTTGTAAGGAACCTTAAAGCTCATCTAGTTCCAACCCCCTGCCACAGGCAAGGGTACCTGCCACTAGAAAAATAAAGACTTTGGTACCACAAAACATATGTTACTATCCTCTATGTTTAGCTGTTAGCCCTTTCCCCACTCTAGAAAGTAGTCTTTTATTTCTTGACTCCTATGTATTAATGAACACAGGCACTGTAGAGTGCAGGCTCCCAAACAAACATGCTAAACGAAAAGTTGACCACAGCTTGTCATAAGTGAAATACTGAAGAGGACACTGCCTTCAATGACACATCCTTCCAGATTCTGGTGCTTTACTCAAAACTGCAGTAAAATAAACTGCAGATTTGCACAGGAATGGCAATCCTCATATTTATGCAGCTTTTCACAATTTCTTGTCCCCCAAAAGAAAGCAGTGCTGCCTGCACTGCTCGTATCACAGCTATCTAAGTCAAATATATATATAACAGCCAGTAAGTCTAAGTGTTTTCCTTCTCAAAAAGCAGAGATTCAGATTAAATTCTCTGGTGTCTGAATTAATTCTTTAACCCTTCTGGAGCACCACTACCAACCAGATCTGTAATAGGAATTCTACCCTACTGAAGAAGGTTCATCTTGTAAGAATAGTTAAATCAGATAAAACTAAATTAACTTTGACCATAGAAAACACAGGCTCAGTATAAGCCACGATAATCATTCTGTTTGCTCCAATTAGCTTTGATATTCTCCTAAGCTAGCTTAAAATCTACAGGAAAGAAGACAATTTGAACTAAAGCACTGCTATTTAGGATAAGCACAGGGTATGAAGAAATTGAAAACCAGTACTACCTGTTCCACCCACGAGTAAAGTAGGAGGCAGTTTTTTCCTCTGAAGAATACCTGTATTGGTTTACATGGCAAGGTTTTGGTAGCAGGGAGGTGAGGGGGGCACTACATGGGTAGCTTCTGTGAGAAGCTGCCAGAAGCTTCCCCCATGTCTGATGGCCCCAGTGCAGCCAGCACCAAGATGGACCCACTGCTGGCAAAGGCCAACCCTGTAAGTGACTTCAGTCACTTCAGAGGTAGCACCTCAGAGATAACATATTTGCAAAGATGGAAAAACTGCGTGTGCAACTGCAGCCAGAGAGAGAAGTGAGAATGTGCGAGAGCAGCAGCCCTGCAGACCTAAAGGTCAGTGAAGAAGGAGGGAGGAGGTGTTCCTGGCGCCAGAGCAGAGATTCATTCCCCTGCAGTCTGTGGTGCAGACTGGGGTAGATCAGGTATCTATCTGCAGCCTAGGGAGGACCCCATGCCAGAGCAGGGGGAGGCTGGAAGGAGGCTGTGACCCCATGGAAAGCCCATGCTGGAACAGGCTCCTTGCAGAACCTGTGGCCCCATGGAGAAAGGAGCCCACAGTGGAGCAGGTTTGATGGCAGGACCTGTGACCTGGTGGAGGACCCACACTGGAGCCATCTCTGCTCCTGAAGGGCTGCACTCTGGACAGGACCCTCACTGGAACAGTTTGTGAAGAGCTGCAGCCTGTGGGAAGGACCAGTGTTGGAGAAATTGGTGGAGGGCTGTCTCCTGTGGGAGGGACCCCACAGTGGAAGAGGGGAAGAGTGTGAGGAGTCCTCCCTTGAGGAGGAAGGAGCGGCAGAGGCTGTGAGTGATGAACTGACCACAATTCCCATTCTCGATCCCCCTGTACCGCTGAGGGGGGAGAAGGTAGGGAATTCATGAATGAAGTTGAGGCCTTGAAGTAGAAAGGAGAGGTGGGAAGAAGGCTTTTTTATGTTTTGGGTTTATTTCTCATTTGCCTATTCCGATTTTGATTGGTAATAATTTCCCCAGGACAAGACTGTTTTGCCCATGAATGTAACTGGTGAGTGATCTCTCTCTGCCTTTAGATATACCCACAAGCCTTTCATATTTTCTCTCCCCTGTCCAGCTGAGGAGTGACAGAATGGCTGGGTGGACTCCTGCAGAATGCACAAGGCAGTTAATGAAGGAGTTCCAGGACAACTTCTTGGATTTAGGCACCTTACTCCACCTAAGGCCTACTTCAGGCTGCTACTTCACTATTTCTGTCAGAAGGTAAAACCACCCCTTTTCCTGAGAAGTTTAGTACTATTGAACATCAATGAAACAGTCACAAGATTTGCACCATTTTTAAGTCTCTGCTTGGTCTAGCTGCACTATACACGTGTATGTATCTAGATGAGTGTGAACAATAAACATTACCAACTGCTCAGTCTTCTTATCCTGGTACTGTGTACTGTCTTTCAGTAACTGGATCATCCTTTTCCAAAGCTGATGAAGTTCTGTATTTTCTGCACCTTCCTTTTGCTTCATGTTTATTAGTTTCTGCCATGTTTCAGCCACCTGTTAACAAATGAACCACACTGTCACACTTCAAAGACCTGGTGGCCTGATACAAGCTTTCTAATTACTGTCAACAATTCCACCCTAGGGTTGGCAATAGAGTAACACTGAAAGTAAGGACCCAGATTTACCGGCTTTCTGCTTAAAACATATACCCAAAGCAATAGGTGGTACCTATTGTGGTCCACATTCTAAGGTACAGTAAATAAGTGAGTCTACATCAAGGGTATGAATTCTGACTCTGGTTCCTGGAGGAAGTAACAGTAAAAACACACCTAAACAGTTATCTGATAAACTCTGAAATGGAACCTTTGTTGGATCTGCAACAGCAGTCCATGTTGAAATTCCACTGTGGAAAAAATAACAGAACTGAGAAAGAGGCAACAGTACCCTCACGCCTAATTTGCAATTTCCTGTTGAACACAGAGCAAGTCTGCCTTCATATGCTAAACTACTAACATTGTGTTTAGTTTCAGAAACTAGTATACACAGAGGCTTCAGAGCCAATTAATAGTCTTGAGTCTAATGCTAAGTGGTATGTGAATGTTTTCATTTTCCACTATTGAAGAAAAGGAGAGGAGATGACTTGGAGTAAAACCATGCACCACCTTGTAAGAAACCAATCTTTTTAATGAGTAAGGAAAGAGTGAACAGCAAAAATATGTATCCTAAAACTTATACTGATTACTTGTCCTGGGTTCAGCTGTAACAGGTGTTTTTCTCCTTCTCAATAGCTGGTGAAGTGCTCTGTTTCAATGTTAGTCTGAGAACAATGATCAGACTTTAGTCTGAAGTAATGCACTGATGTTTTAGTTGTTGTTAAGAAATGCTTACCCTGATCAAGAACTTTTCAGTCTCTCCTATTCTGCCAGTGAGGAGGGGCACAAGAAGTCAAGAGGAAGCAGAAACAGGACACCTAACCCAAACTAGCCAAAGGGGTATTTCATACCACAGCACATCATGCCCAGTATATAAACTGGGGGGAGTCACCCAGAAGGCCCAGATCACTTCTTGAGTTGAGCTAGGTATCAGTCAGTGGGTTGTGAGCAATTGTATTGTGCATCACTTGTGTTTATTGGCTTTTTGTTTTCCTTTCCCCTTTTAGTTTTATATTATTTCCCCTATCATTATTATTATTGGTGATAGTAGTAGTAGTTCTGTATTACAACTTAGCAACCAGACTGTTCTTATCTCAACCCATGGGCATTACATTCTTTTGATTCTCCTCTGAGAGTCAAGTGAAGGAGAGGAGTGAGCGAGTGGCTGCATGGCTCTGAAATACAGGTGGGCTTAAAACATAAAAGTTACTGGAGAAGCTACAGACAATGCTACTGTTGAACTGTTCAGACATTTAACAGCTCCATCTTGCAGTAAACTGACAGGACTATTTCTGCAATGGTCATGCTGACAGGGATTTCTAGAGTGCTGGGTGGCCTGTCCTGGAGTAGCTTTGCATGTCATTACTGCTGTACATGGACTGCAGTACATAATGCACAGGTAATCAAGTTCAGGTTGTGTAGAAATTCCACCTTACCCTCTGTCATTAAGTATCGGGAATAATCTAGGAAGGGATCACCACACCAGTGAAAGGCTGATCAGATACCTAGAAATGGCCAAGCTAGGCAAAGAACACCTAACTTACACATGTAAAAGTGTATTCGGGATAATGCCTGACTTCTAAAAATAAAACAGAAGAATGATGTTCTACCATTTCAGCCTGTATACTATACATTCTTTGTCAAACTTTGTCAGCTTAATGGATTGCATTCATGTCTTACGCAGTGAAAAAGAAAGCAATACAATTAAAATCAGCTCTTCCTGATTGTGGACCACAAGAAAATCTTGAATGGTCTGTGGCCACAAAAAAAATGGGGATTCCTTGATCAAAAGTACTTAGTTCTGATTAAATGGAAATTTGTTTGAAGAGAGAAAGCAAAATTACTCAGCCTACCTCTAAGTATTTTTTTTCTTGATGATATAGCTCCACAAGCTTCGTACATACATCACACCATTTCTGCTTGTCACCACTAGAAAGAAGAAAATCCCACACAAACAAGCTAAGTTTTCCAGCAGAGTTACATTTGTTCTGAACTGCACCTACATGAATCAGATGACATACATTCCGCCATCTTAAAGCAGACAAAAATAAGCTTAGTTATTTATGTAGACAATGAACTATGAGAGCTGAGTGCTTCGAGGCAGAAAGTTTAGACAGACGACATAGTATAACAGAATTTTCTCAACTGCTGACTTTAAGTACAAGTTTTCCAAGAGTTTTTGCCTTATCAGAAGGGACAAGATTAAGAAACCTTATACAGGTACAGACAACTTTAGTAACAAGTGCAGAACCCACTGACATCACAAGGCTTTAAAAATAAAACAACTCTATCTTGTGTATCAGCAACAGTATTCACTGAAGATCTTAGACTGAACTGATGGTATTCAGTATCTTTTACCTTGCATAGAATTCCAAGAGCTTTTGGTAAACATCTGCTAAGTCTTCTTTGACATCTGTTTGGTTGGATTTCTCATATAAGTTTGCTAATCCCTTTAGAAAAAAATATTTGAAATGTAAGTAAGATTTTTCTGTCAGCAGTTGTATTATGAGAACACTGCAAAAGTTCTGCTTATGAAAGTTACTCAATGCCTTCAGTGGGGTCAAGTATTAAAGTCATAATCTCCAAGCAGAATCTATGCTGATACCTCTGTAAAGCCTTTTGAATCTACTAAGTTTTCCTCACTTTCTTAACTAATACCAACAAATACTTGCAACTTGTATATCCTACATAATGTTGTCTGTGTAACAGACAATATACAAAGCAAACTGTCATGTGATAAAAGATGTATGTCCAAGTATCATACTATCTTGCACAGTAACAGAAAGCCAGAATCTGACTGCAAAAGTACGGAAATTTCAATATGCCTTGAAATTGTGCACCAATGGTTATGCTTTAAAAAGGTATTTATATTAAAAATATTAAGAACCTATCTTCAAAAAGTATCAATTGTTGGTATCAGAGACAGACTTAATGTACAATTTTATGCTTCACAAGTCTCCAAACAACATACTTGTACACTGTAACTATACATTGTTACTGGTTGTCATGAACACCCCACCCAGCACACAGCTACTTTAAATGTATGCTATTGTTTTTAAACAGTAACAAAATTCAGTAACAAACCACTCAATGCTGGAAGCTGGAAAAATATGTTAATAGATAAAATGTTTTCTTGCCTATGAGAGCATTGTTAAATTTTCCTTGCGCTAGACACGTGGAAGCTCCTAAGCATGGATGAATTTACTGTACTGTTTCAGTTCACGTTCTCCCTTTCATGCTTCACTGCTAACTAGTGTACGCAAGAAATACAAACTTAAATATACTGAAATTGAAAGTTTACCCTGACATACAGGCTATGCAGGCACCCATGACTTCACTTCGAACACAGAAACAATACAAACCTCAGCTACTCCAAAGCTTCAGCAGAACTCAAGAAGACACAATACATGTCTCAACTCTGCTCTGTCGCAATATTTAACTCCATAGTAAAAGTTTTCAGGTAAAGAAAAAGTTAGTCTGGACAGTACCTGCCATGCCAGTAACTGGTTCGGTTCAAGTTCAATAGCCTTCTTATATGCTCCTTTGGCCTGATCAGGCTGTTCTAACTCAGTAGCTGCCACACCAATAAATACCCAAGCATTGTAGTTATTTTTTTCTTGCTTCAAGACTGCCTAGAAATATGCAATTTTAAGTGAAACTGATGAATGAAATGCATCTTATAGATCCATGTATTAAGTTTTATCATTATAGTTTGGTGAATTATTCCATAACTTAATATTAGAAGTTAAGTAATTTTTAGACAAAGGCTAGGATTAATAACTTCAGCTTTTCATATCAGACAATATTTTTTATCTGAACTGTTTTGCTAGGAAAAACATCTGTAGCTCAGCAATTAAAGCACTCCTGTCGAGGTGCAATTTAGAACTTCTTTTTATCTCTATCATTTTAGACTTAATGTTCTTATTGTCACATATAAGCAAATGCAAAAGCAAGGAGAATAAAAGCTTACATGTGGGGCAACAAACATGAATGATCAATGGAGTTAGACTTGAAAAATCAATCTCAACTATTTTACCAATATGGTACTCCACACTCTGCATTACTACACAGCTGTAGGGATATGGGAACAGCAAGCCAAACATGCATAAAGTATTACCTTCCAAATAAAAAAGTTAGTTACCTTGCAATGTTTTAGGGCTTCTTTATATTCTTTATTTCGTATTGCTTCTCTAGCACTCTTTAATGCTGCCTTCACCTCCTTATTTGACATTGTGGCTATTAAGTAAAAAGGATATATAATCATTTCTTTCAGAAAGATATACTGAACTCAAAATGTTGGTTATATCCTACTATAATTACATAGAGAGCATTCAGAACACAGGAATATGCTGCAGTATGCCAAAATGCATTCAGCACTAAAAACTGCTGAAACAGATAATATGGTTAAAATTCATAGTATCACAGAATGGCTTGGCTGGAAGGACCTTAAAGATCATCTAGTTTCAACCTCACTACCATAGGCAGGGACACCTTCCACTAGACCAGATTCCTCCAAGTCCTGTCCAACCTGGCTTTGAACACTGCCAGGGATGTGGCATTAGTTACTTACAAATTAGTTATTTACATTCAGCTCCAGCACAGGATTAAGTCAGTAAGGGGTTCCTAAGGATCCTAAGAGTTTTTCTTGGGTGTTACATACAGCAGCACCGTGGCCAGGCTGTCACCTACCTTTAGGTGTGGTCCACAATGCTCTCCTCCCCTCACACACTTACAGCAGACCCTGCTTCCAACCATGGCTGTAAAAGTGAGCAAGAATAAAAGCATTTAAGGACACAGCAAAGAGGCTTCATGCTTTGGAAGTCTGAAATGATCATGTATTATTTTGATGTATACAGTTAAGTATTTTGCCTCAAACAAATTTTGGAAAAAAACAATGTCCCACACAACGTCCTTGTCTCTAAACTGGAAAGACATAAATTTGATGGATGGACCACCTGGTAGATAAGGAATTGGCTGAATGGCTGCATGCAGAGAGTTGAGGTCAATGGCTCCATGTCCTACTGGAGACAGGTAACAAGTGGTGCCCCTCAGGGGTCAGTGTTGGGACCAATCCTGTTCAACATCTCTGCTGGCGACATGGACAGTGGGATTGAGTGCACCCCCACCAAGTCTGCCGACAACACCAAGCTGTGTGGTTTGTTTGATATGACAGAGGGAAGGGATGGCATCCAGAAGGACCTTGACACGCTTGTGAGGTGGCCAATGCCAATCTCATGAAGTTCAACAAAGCCAAGTGAAAGGTCTTACACCTGGGTCTGGGAAATCCCAGGCACAGCTACAGGCTGGGTGGAGAACTGATGCGGAGCAGCCTGTGAAGAAGGACTTGGAGGTGTTGGGTGAGGAGAAGCTGAACATGACCCAGCTTCAGTGGGAGACTGAGCCCAGAAACCCTCCATGTGCTGGGCTGCATCAAAAGGAGCATCACCAGCAGGTAGAAGGAGGTGATCCTGGCCCTCTGTTCTGTTCTCATGAGACCTTACTTGGAGTACTATGTGCAGTTCTGGTATCCTCAACAAGGACATGGAGCTGTTGGAGAAAGTCCATAAGGGGGCTACGAGGACGATCAGGGAACTGGAGCACCTCCTGTGTGAAGATTGGCTGAGAAAGTTGGGGCTGTTCAGCCTGGAGAAGAGAAGGCTGCGTGGAGGCCTCATAGCAGCCCTCCAGTATCTGAAGGGGGCCTATAAGGATGTTGGGGAGGGACTCTTCATTAGGGTCTGTAGTGATAGGACAAGGGGTAATCGGTTTAAACTAAAACAGGGGAAGTTCAGGTTAGATATCAGGCAGATGTTCTTCCCTGTAAGGTGATGAGGCCCTGGCACAGGGTGCCCAGAGAAGCTGTGGCTGCCCCTTCCCTGGCAGTGTTCAAGGACAGGTTGGAGCAACCTGGTCTAGCAGAAGGTGTCCTTGCCCATGGCAAGGCGTTAGAACTATAACACCTTAAGCTCCTTTTCAACCGAAACCATTCTATGATTCTATAGTCAACATTGCCTAAATGGGAGGAGGCTGAGAAACAACACTGATGGTGCAGGCACTCCGAGAGACGGGAAGAGGGACAAGCTGAAACACAAAAAGGCCTTTTCACGTCTAAAAGGCAAGAGATAAAGAATAGGTGAAGGGCCTTTAGTAGCGAAAGGACACAGGAAGCGAGTGGATTTCAAAGATTCCCCCAAGAGTCTAAAAAAATTATTAAAAAAAATGTCAAACTTACATTGCCCAGCAGCTCCTACAGATAAATTTGCTTCCTAAGAGGGCACAGGCGCCTCGACCACCACAGACATCCCCTCCACTGGCATTTCCGAGCCTATGTTCCGTTTCACCTAGAGAGAAAGTAGGCCCCACGTCAGCGCACACCCGCTCGGCTCCCCAGCTCGTACCTACAGCGGAGGCCTGCGGGGAGAAGTGACACAGCGCCAGCAGCCAGCAGACCCTCCGAGCACAGCCGCTTGCCGCGCCGCTCCGCGCCGCTGCAAGCCAAGGCCAGTCGAGCCGCGATGGGACAGCACACGACTTGCCACTTCCACCTCCCACCACCTCACCTTCCTCAGCCACTGCCCCGGCGCATACGCCCTGGCGTCAGGGCCGCGACTTGCCCCGCTTAGCCGCCATTTTGCTTCGCGCATTGTGGGAGATGTAGTTTTTGCCGCCCCTCAGAGCCGTACCCTGATGTGCTGAGCGCGGCTGCTGTGGCGGCTGATCCTCTTGTGGGGTCTTCGGGACTGCCCGGGAGAGGGAGGTCACGGCTCCGGGCCGATGCCGGGCGGCTTGCCGCTGGGGCGGGCCGGGCTGGCGTTGCTCCTTATGGCCGCCGCGCCCTGGGCCGGGGCGAGGCCGCTGCCCGGCGCCCCCGTGGGCCAGTCCCGGCCCAGCGTGGTGCTGGTGGTCTGCGATTCCTTGGTGAGGCTCCTGGGCGGGGTAGTGGCCGGGGCCGCGGTGAGGGAGGGCGGGAGAGCGGCAGCGGTGCTTCGACGGCGGCGTTTCTCAGATGCCGGCGGTAGAGGGACTTTCTAGAGTATCTAATAGCAAGAGAGGACTTTTCCGTGACTGTTCCTTCTACAGCCATAGGCTGCAGGGCTGGGTTTTATTCACCACCTCTACGGGGTGGAGGGCTTGCTTGGGATAATGAGGACAGGCTTCCCGTGTCGCTAAGGTAGTCGGTAACTCTTGTATTGTAAACCAAACTCGGCTTTCTTAATGGGAGTGTGCTGCACGTATTCAATGGACGCATTACAAGAGTCAGAGACTTCTGCATGTGTAGTACGGGATGTCAGCTGTGGTACCTCCAGCTGTACCGCTGCTCACGGCAGAGGGAGACGTGTCAGCTTGGGCTGTAGAGCAGGGCAGCAGTTAATGGGACAGAGATGGTGTGTAAAAGGAATGAATGCTTTTCTCTCGGCTTAGAAAGCAAAATGGAAACTAAGGTCTCTAAAGCCTCTTATTTCTGCCATTGTAAATCCTAAGAACGTTAGGGATGGGATGGAGGATGTCTGTAATCACAGAACAAATGACTGAGTTAAGCTGTTGGGTGTCATACTTGCACTGTTTGGTATAGCAAATATTACAATAAGCTTGTTGGATGTATATCTACAGCTAAAAGGATAAAGGAACTAGTATATATGTTTTTATGTATTTCTAGTGGCTTTATTAAATGATTTATTGATACAGCTGTTTTAACCTCCAGACAGGTAGGAAAGATCTTTAATTCACAAATACCGGGTATGTTTCCTTGCTTGCAACTGAAGACAGGCCTCCCATGTTACTGAGACAGTTGGTAACTTGTATTCTAAACCAAACTCAGCTGTCTTACCACTTTTGCAGTCAAGAGTGTAAAGTAAGTTCACAGAGATGTGGTGTGGATAAACCTTTAAAAGGAGGAAAAAGATGAAGGATCAGTTCTGATTTCACAAAAATACATACCAGTGCATCAGGATTCAGACTGGCTTCTCGTCACCTTTCACCTTAGCTATCCCTGTTAAATACATCATGGTGGGACTCTACTACGGCAAGAACTGGACATTAGAATGTGTATAGCAGTAGAAAGGAAGTAATTTAACTATGAAAAAGGCCTCATCTCCTTTATGTAACACTTTGTCAATTAAATTAGTCTAATTAAAGCTTCTCAAATGTTTAATTTTCCATACCTGAGTAGAATTGGCAACATTTGAGTAATGCAAGTTAAGGTAATAAAACTATGAATTAATGTAGCCAGTAGTCTGAGTTCATACTGTTTATATACTGTTTTTCTATGCAGGATGGACGCTTGACATTTTATCCTGGAAATCAGACTGTGGATTTGCCTTTCATAAATTTTATGAAAAGATATGGCACCGTCTTTCTCAATGCCTATACCAATTCTCCAATTTGTTGTCCTTCCCGTGCAGGTAGGACCAAGCATGTGTCAATTTAAATACAAGGTAATAATGGTAAATTTTAAAGGATTTAATTTAAGGGATTTGTTTTGTTTTACAGTAAGATCCAATTTTTTTTAGTTTGTGTCTGAATTTGTAGAGGGTACTCATGTTTTATATATATCTCTTTTCTGTTTCTCATTATTTTTTGTTTGTTTCTTTCTTCTTTTCCAAGCTATGTGTGAGCTTGCAAATCGTTTTGCAAACTCCACTGCAGCTTTACTATTTGAAAAAAATATTTCTGGATTTGAAGAAAAATCATCAGTCTGTCTGCTGCAGTGCTAAAGCTACATTCAGAACTGCTCTCCCCAGTGCAAAATTAATAATTCACTTTCTTGTCTCAGGAAATAGTATTACATAATAACAGATGAATAGTACTGCCTTTGAATGACAGTATTCCAAGTGGTGTGCTGAATGCGTCATATATTCTTCAGTAGCTTTAATTGAATATTTGAATATACTTGCTGCAGTCATTGCCCTGTGTTCAATTTCCCACTTGCAGAATCTGCTGGGAAGTTAGAAGGATGCAAAGTTTACATCTTAAAACATTTCTAGACCTTTCAGTTGTTGCAAAGACCCTTTGAAGGCTGTAAATGAAATTTAAAGGAAGGAAAGGAAGATCCCCCTTTCTCTCAAGCATACACTGGAACAAGCATCCCATCATGACTGCAGCAGGCACAGGCTGTCAGATTAATTTTTTTGTACTTTATTTACTTATAACCTAGTACCCTTTTCTGTTTTCAGGGCCTCATCTTAAGTGAGAGTACATGAACATGCCATCAGTCTTGTTTTGTCAATTTTTGAGTCTTTCAGATAATCTTTGTTGCTGGGAATAGTAACTGTATGTTATTCTAAGAAGTTTTGTGAAAATAGCAGCTAATGCTCCCAGTGAGGAAGATAATGCATGATGAATTCAACAGTTCATCATTTCTGTTTATCATTTTAAGTATTTCACCAACATCATCATGACCACTTGTCAGTCATCACAAGTGCAGCTCTGAACTAGCAGGGCATCTCTTGTTTAGCCAGTGGCTTGGAGACCTGCAAGGAGCTGAGGGTACATCTGTTGTGGAGGTGTCAGAGATCACACTAGAAGAGATGGTGAGAAGGAGGATTTTAGGGTGGGGAAGGTGTCCTTAACATAAAAAGGACATGGATCTGTTGGAACAAGTCCAGAGGAGGGCCAAGAGAATGATCAGGGGACTGGAGCACCTCCCATATGAAGATCGTCTGAGAAAGTTGGGGCTGTTCAGCCTGGAGAAGAGAAGGCTGCGTGGAGACCTCATAGCAGCCTTTCAGTATCTGAAGGCATATAGGGGTGCTGGGGATGGACTCTTCATTAGGGACTGTAGTGATAGGACAAGGGGTAATGGGTTAAAACTTAAACGGGAAGTTTAGATTGGATATAAGGAGGAAATTCTTTCCTGTTAGGGTGGTGAAGCACTGGAAGAGGTTGCCCAGGGAGGTTGTGAATGCTCCATCCCTGGCAGTGTTCAAGGTCAGGTTGGACAAGGCCTTGGGTAATATGGTTTAGTGTGAGGTGTCCCTGCCCATGGCAGGGGGGTTGGAACTTGATGATCTTAAGGTCCTTTCCAACCCTAACTATTCTATTCTATGATTCTAAGGTAGGAGTATTGCCATGGTGCGGAGGTAGGGCTGCTGGACTATTTGTGCTTACACGATATTTCTGTTGCTTATAGAACAGCGTAGTTCCTGTTTAGGACTCCTTTTGACTCTTAGCATTGGAAAGAGTGAATGATTCTCAACAATCTGCAAAGACACACTGGAATTCACTAATAAATACTTTCCTTACAGTTCCTTTGCAAGTCTTCCCTTGGTTTCTTTTCTTCTTGGCCTCTTTAATAATCTGGGTTTTTTTTCTAGGGCTGATAGTGAATTACCTAAAGAGGATAAAACTGAGGGCATATATTATTTGTAAAAATAATATACACTAATTCCCTCTACAGACTTTAAATTCATGTTCAAATTTAACTGAAGTAAGGGCAGATAATACTCTGTAAATGTAAACAGATGACTGTTTCATCAGGATCTATACTACCATGGCATTTTCTGTCTGCAGTTAATAGGAATATTTCCTAATCTATGTGAAACCTTGATTTAATGATTGCATAGCACCTGGATGGGACCTTCCGTAATTCTGGGGATTATTTTAGTAAATGTTGTTATTTGTATTGATGATGAAAGTAAGATTTGGAAGTGTAATACTTTGTACCTGTGGACTTTTTGCCACTAAAATACTGATTGATCGCTTCTCAAGTAACTTGCATTTAGATAGGAAGTACCACCTCATCAAAAACCATAACCCATTTTTTGTTCTCCCCAGCAATGTGGAGTGGTCTTTTCACTCATTTAACAGAGTCTTGGAATAACTTCAAAGGTCTAGATCCAGGTTATGTAACATGGATGGATCTCATGGAGAAGCATGGCTACCACACACAGAAGTATGGGAAATTGGACTATACTTCTGGACATCATTCAGTAAGGTAATCAGATAGATTCTCCTCCCGCAAAACAGGCAGGAGTGAATTAATCATGTAATTGGCAAGCGGTTTCTTTCTCTGAAATGGTAGTAGCTTTCATTTGAAAGAAATTTAGCAACTTTGTGCACAAGCAAGCATGTCCCATGCAGATGCCCTATGGCTTTTACCTGTAGATGGAAGGTGAGTATCAGGGCTGTGGTTTTGCCCAATATGAATGAAGGTTATTTTTTATCATTGGCATTGCTCTGTAAG
Source organism: Neopsephotus bourkii (assembly GCF_033783945.1). NCBI lineage: Eukaryota > Metazoa > Chordata > Aves > Psittaciformes > Psittacidae > Neopsephotus > Neopsephotus bourkii. The sequence continues at coordinate 67,717 of NW_026900835.1, read as the reverse complement.
TGAAATTCAAAAGCGGTGTCTTGAGACTTCCAGGCTGTATTATACCAGCTATGTAGGAAAACATATTTGATAAAGCTTGGGTATCAAATCCACCATCACAAAACATGATGTGTTTTTTTGTCTTTTTTTTTTTTCCTTGAAGGTCAGACCTTTTCAAAGACTTACACTGTTGCAGTGAGTTGGCCCTGGCTGGATGCCTAGTGCCCACCAAAGCCACTCTGTTACTGCCCTCCTCAGCTAGACAGAGGAGAGAAAATAGAATAAAAGGGTCGTAGGTTGAGATAATGACAGGGAGAGATCATCCCCCAGTTACTGTTGCAAGCAAAACAGACTTGAATAAGGGAAATGAATTTAATTTATTGCCAGTTAGCAGTCAGAGTAGGATAATGAGAAATAAAACCAGATCTTGAATCACCTTCTTGTTACCCCTTCCTACAATCTGGCTCAAGTTCATGCTAATTTTCTTTACCTCCTCACCCTCCAGCAGTGCAGGGGGATGGGGAATGGGAGTTGTGGTCAATTCATCACATGCTGTCTATTCCACTCCTTCCTTCTCAGGGGAAGACTCCTCACACTTCTCCCCTGCTTCAGCATGATGTCCTTCCCATGGGAGACAGCCCTCCACCAACTTCTCTAACGTGGGTCATTCCAATGGGCTGCAGTTCTTCATGAGTTGTTCCAACTCCCCAACCCTTGTTTATGGCAGCTGTGGTGTCATTCAATCTGGCAAAGAATTAAGGACATCTGCAGCTTAGATTTCTCAGCATTTTAGAGAGGCAACATTGTCATGATACTAGAAAATCTGTTAAAAAAATCATTAGAACATTCTTTTTCTCCTCCTTGCTTTCTTTACACCATTCTACTCCATTGTTCCCTTTTCTTGATAGCATTTATCAGTTATATCAAAAGCAATTGTACAAGATAAATCACCCTTACGGACTTTTGTTGTAAGTGATAGTGTTTAAAAATGTTATAATGGTATTACCCAAAACCAGAATGATGCTTCTAAAGGCAGCCCCTCCAGGCAAGTTGTTTCCCACAGGACTTTTTCAGATAACAAAAGCCTAATACCTTCTTTACCAGGTAAAGTAATGTGAATCTGTACCAGAAAGGGTAACAGGGTTAACAAGGTGGAGACGCTATTTCTAAATACTATTTTGTAGATGTGAGAAGAACCATTCTGACATGAAGTTATAATAAATAAAAAAAGATTCAGAAGCAGAAAAAAATTGCTACAGCTTTGAGTATAAAATAGATGTGTAATAGATATTGATCAGTTGAATAACAATTCTCTTTATTGTAGAAATTACAAATAGATTGCAGTATAAGGAAAGTTATTCAGGAATCTTTTGACTTGGAGGAAGTGTGAAGAACACATTTTCCACTGAGTGTGTATCATATGTATTTTCAGTAACCGTGTGGAAGCTTGGACTAGGGATGTTGACTTCCTGCTCCGTCAAGAAGGGAGACCCATGGTAAACCTGACTGGTGATAAGAAGCATGTGAGAGTGATGGAAGCAGATTGGCAGAATACTGATAAAGCAGTTAATTGGATAAAGAATGAAGCCATTAACCTTACTCAGCCGTTTGTTCTTTACTTGGGGCTGAATTTACCACACCCATATCCATCACCCTATGCAGGAGAAAATTTTGGATCCTCTACATTTGTAACATCTCCCTATTGGCTTGAAAAGGTATGTGAAGATGAAATTTGAATATAAGTTTATTTATAAGTGTACTTGTTATGAACAATATTTTATTCCTCATGACTTTTCAAGTCAGACCCAGTTTAGATATGTCAGTGCAGAGTAAGAAACTTGTTGGTCGAGATGTCAAATTTCTGCTTTAAGACTGAGCAATTAGAAATGAAGTATTTCTTTCTGTTGTAGGAAAGGGTTTGTTAGCAGTCATTACTGAATCAATAAAGAAATTTGGAGTTCTGTGGCTAAAAACATATTAAACAGAAAATGAAATTACTGCTATACATACCTGTATTTTTTTTTCAGTAATGATCTGAAGTTCATTGCTTGTAGCATTTTTTGTTGTGCTTGTTATAGATGATGCTGAATGTCATCATTCTAAGTTTTATAGGGAGCAATTGACTTTTCCTACAATATGAACCGAGAACATAAAGTAGTAAGACACAGAAGTCACTTTTCTGTTAATTTCCTTCTGTGCCACTGTTGCTATTGAATGTTTTTAGAGTGCAGAAAATTTCCACTGTATCCGTAGGTGGAAAGCTAACAGATTGCACTCCGTTCCAAGAAGGAGTAGGTTTTTTTCTCTGTCTTGTGTGGTCTCCAGGTGCCATTATATGCCGTAAAAATATAAATGGGTTAAAACAGCATTCACTGCATAAAGGCAGTAAGATTCTCTGCAGCTGAAGAACTGAGAATTGGGTTTGAAAAGACTTCATGCTTTCATTAAAACAGACAAACAAAAAACCTAAACGAACAAAACCCCCCGAACAACCAAACCAACCAACCAACCAACCAACCAAAAAAACCCACACCACACTCCCAAAAAAAAAAAAAAAAAAAAAACCACAAAAAAACACCAAAAAGCCCACCCCTAGGTCATGTAACTTGTGGCCTTTTCTGCTGGGAAACTGCAAAATTATCCTGGTGCAACAAGAATACGAAGTCTTAGAAAGAAGGATGTACAGGGTGTGGGTTCTTCTGGAAATGGTGAGAAGCCTTATGGTAGAGGAAAAGCCTGGGGAAAAAAAAAAAAAACCTTCATTTGCAAAAATCAAGATCTGGCTTGGATATTAAAAAAGACTTGCTAGGTGCTAATTTCTAGGTTGGACATCTTGGGAAGTGGGGTTAGCTTTTCTAAAGTTGCAAGCAGAGTTATAACATCTCTCACAATTTTTTGTCATCCAGTTTGAGTACATAAACCCCATAGCTTGTTGAGGTCTCTCCCACTACCACATATACATACTCAGTTATGTGAACCACATATTACCATTTATTGACCATTGGATGATTCTTATGGAATGTAGCTTCCATGTTTTGCCTACAGAATAAGCAGTCTTTGAAAATGACAGAGACCAATCTCATGAAGAAGTTTGCATAGATGAAGAACTTGAATTAAATTACATGTGTACTGAGTAGCTAATACAGAACAGAATATCAACATGGTATGTTTATGAAACCCTGTGTTGCTAAGCAGATCATCCCTTATATTTTGCACTAGCCAGTACTTTCTCAGGGCATATGGCTTTTTTCCTAGCTATGAATTACATCAGACAAACAAAGGGTTCATGACTTTGTGAATCCCTAAAACTACGTTGTAGTCCTGTAGAACCCTTTCTCTGTAGAAACTTTCTCAGTCTTCTGATGAATGGTGGATGGAGCGGGACATTTTTAGGTCCTGTTATGTCTTAAGTGACTAATAAATACCATTTGAGGAGTCTAAAATGTGACACTTTGTAGGCAAGGACCTTCAGCAATAGGAAGATGTCTGAAGCAATTGCCTGCTATTACTTTGTTTTCTATGATTTCATCTTGCAGCCTGTTTTCTAAAGGCTCTAAGAAAACTTAGGTTTTGGTATGTCTGACTATATTGCAAAGCTGGGTTTTATCCCTGTGGGCACTTCACCTCCTGCTGTGCCTTACCAGCTGTTTAGGTGCTGGTCTCTTCTCTCAAGTAACAAGTGATAGGATGAGAGGAAATGGCCTCAGATTGCACCAGGGGAGGTTTAGACTGGATATCAGGAGCATTTTCTTCATAAAAAAGAGAAGAAATTGTCAAGCATTGGAACAGGCTGCCCAAGGAAGTGGTGGAGTCACCACCCTGGAAGCATTTAAAAGACATGTAGATGTGCCACTGAGGGACATGGTTTAGTGGTGGACTTGGCAGTGCTGGGTTAATGGCTGGACTTGATAAGCTTAAAGGTCTTTCCTAACCAACATGATTCTATGATTTAATACGTCTGCTAGATAACTTAATAGAGAATACTGACTGTTGTGGGAGGTAGAACTTTGTGGGTACTGGAACACATGTCCATAACAGCACTGGTGGTCAAAACTATACCGTGTGCTCGAGAGACAGATGCTGTGCTAGTAGCTCCTCAGACAGCTCTCAGTTACCCATCCACACCTTGGGGCAAAACCAAATTGGTTTCAGCAGAGATTGATGCTTATTAAATTGCTACACCAATAAACAGAGATGCAGTGCATCTAGGAACACCTTTTGTCTGATCGCTTTTGTGCTTCACGGAGCTGCCTGGAAAGTAAGCACCACAGTTAATTTATCAGGAACCATGCTGCCCATGTTTGGGGACAGCCTGGGAGTGGAGCTGTGGCTGCAGCTCCAGAAGGTGCTGCACAGGCACAAGAGTTGATATGCCATCATCTAGGCCTCAGCTCTGTTAAGAAGATTTCCAGATGTAAATTAGAGCAATATGTGTAGTTTATTAATTTAAAAACTTACATTTTCTATACAAAGACTACATCTGTGCTTCATGGTAATTTGTGCTTTAAGTCTACAATATGGAAATAATTAACTGTTAAACGCAGCACTTACTTAAAGGAATATGTACAGTATGACTGCCTAGGCTAAATGTATATGTCAAACGCTGAGACTCTAAAGCTGGTACGGCAGCACACAGTATCTGTGAGCATGGCAATTTGAATATACAAATCCATTATTATTTGTAACCGATTGGCTCCTACTTTTTGGTTTCAAACTGATCTTAGAATTCTTTATAACTGAATGGATTGACAACTGTAGAAACAAAGAAAAAAGTGTTAGAAAATTGGACTAATAATAGTGAATTCTTTTCATCAAGATGTCAAGACTTGTCATCCACTTTTCTAGAGACCTTACCAGATTAAGTAAATTTCCATGTTGTTCTGTGGGTTCACATAACACTTGATCTTTTCGATACATATAAGTTTTAATTATTCTGTAGTTAATGAAACTAAGCCAGTACTTTTGTACTTACTCTGGAGTACAGTTCCAGAAAACTGTTCTGCAGTATCTCTCTTAAAAAAAGACATCAGCTAATAGAACACATATATATGGCTCCTAGCCTTAGTTTCTAGATGATCTTTACAGCACTCTCTTAAAAATACTTCATATATGTGGAAGCAGAGGGGAAGTAGGGGAAAGCTGGCAGCACCATGTAATGGGTAAGAAGCTAATGTCTCCTGGACAGCAAGTTGAGAACTGTGAATTAGTGCTAAAAAGTTTTAAGTTATATCTGTTGTTTTTTTTTTATTAATTAGTTGCTAAAGCAATGTGAATTCCCTTTTATTTTTAGGTGACTTACGAAGCTATTAAAATACCCAAGTGGTCTTCTCTTTCAGAGATGCATCCAGTAGACTATTACTCATCTTACACTAAGAACTGCACAGGAGAGTTTACAAAGCAAGAAGTGAGAAATATTAGAGCATTTTATTATGCTATGTGTGCGGAGACAGATGCCATGCTTGGTAGGTAATGTTTCATTCCACAGTGAGTTCTGTTCTGATTTTTGTAATTAAATGCCCAGAGGGCTGGTCTTCTGCAAAAAAAAAAAACAACAAAAAACAAACAACCAAAAAACCCCTAAACAAAACACAGTTCAGATCTGGGAGTAAGCCACATGGATGCTGCTTAATCAGTCTATATGATAAATAACTGGATAGTTTTTAAGGCTATTGCAAGGTGAATTCAGAGCACTGTGAAAAGTAATCACGCCCACCAGTCAGAGACCCTGTAAAAGCCCAGTAACTGTAGCAAAACGTCTGACCGGTTTACAAGAGGAGCTAAATACTCCTTGATTAAGTGCTAACTGAATCAGTACAAGCAACTGGGAATGGGAACAGACTAGCAGAGCAGAGCTGAAAGGAAAGGTACATTTTATGGCACAAGCGATTTCCTTAGAGATTGATTTCAAAGGATAGACTGGATGACAGCTATTATGCATAGTAAACTTATGATGTTTCCCTTAGCAGCATATTATTGAAAGTTAAGGAGAAAAAGAAAAGAATTAATTAGGCATTCAGAATTCCTTTTAGTTTGCAGTAACGTCTACATACATAAAAATTATAATGCAAATTGGTCTTTCTTTACTGTTAACAGCTGAAGCCAGGACAAGTATTTTATTTCAAAATTTGAAAAGGGACCATGAAAGAACAAGAATTCCCTATTATTGTAATATAAAATTAATGAATAAATAAGCTAATCTTTTTAGCAATGTTAGAATGATCAAGACACTGAATTACTCTTCCACATTTTAAAGAAAATTGAAAATAAAAAAAGAGACATCAATTGGAGCCTGATGGCACTTCTGGAATGAAGGTATTGGAAAGTAACAGCCCTGGGGTTTAATTTGGTAACATATTTCAAGTTTTTAATTAGTCTGTTTATGCAAGAATCATCTTTAATGTTAAAGATGTGTAAGCGATCACTGACTTCATTGACCCTGTCTTCATTGCACAAATGTACAAGGAGCTCCTGAGGGGCTGTATATACAGGAAGGAGAAAGTTCCATTGACTCTGTGTAAAGTGGATGCTCTCAAGAGTCCTTCACCCTAACTGTAGTGTCAGAGCTTCTGCTGACCTATTCTACTGCTGTTGAAATTATTAGTATTAGTTACGCTAAAAATTAAACAAAAGTGACATAGCAAAAATGCAGCTTGTCCTGCAGTGTACCCTTAACTTTTGACATTTTTATGGTTGTTGTTGAGTGCCCTCAACTCAACAACTCAACAGAGCCCTGCAACTCACTGGTGACTGTTGTTCTGGAATGAATGCTTTGGGCTCTGCCTTCTGTGGCAGAGAGGAGATTCCAACCCTCTGCCTAGGATTCCTCAGGGTTTGCATGCCTCTTTGCAGGAACAGAATTTGGAAAGAATATTTTGAACACAGCCTTTCAGTATCTTTTTCTTGTTGCAGGTGAGGTTATTTCAGCTCTGAGAGATACTGGGCTTCTTAAAAAAACAGTTGTTATGTTCACTGCAGATCATGGAGAACTTGCTATGGAACACCGGCAGTTCTATAAAATGAGCATGTATGAAGGAAGTTCACATGTTCCCCTTTTAGTTATGGGGCCAGGCATAAAAAAACAGCAGCAAATACCAAACGTGGTATCTCTTGTGGATATATATCCTACTATGCTTGGTAAGTTAAGTAATTCAAAATTATTTTTTTTCCCCCAGTTGTATTATAGTCAGGCTTTCATCACCACTTTGTGAGACAATGTAGTAACACAGTGGGAGATAACAGTTTATTGGCGGAGGATATGTATGGACTTAAATTAAAATGCAAAATATTGATGTAAAAATTAAAGGAGCTCAGTACGCTCTTTATTGATGTTACTGTCATCAACACAATTATAGTGAATTATTATAGGAGTATCTTAAAATAAAGGAAAACTGATAAAAAAGTCAGATGCAGTTTAGATATTAACAATTTTTTATAGCCTTCATACCTAACAGTTTACTATAGAAACTACAGTGTAAATGCATCCAGAGATGAGATTAAACCTGAAAGGGTAGCAGGTTCATTAGAAATATCTTTTATAAAGGGTCACATGGAAGAAATGTTATAGCGACTTTGTATAGGAAATGTATGATCATGTCAAGCATAATACAATATGATGATGGATATCATTCTTACCTTCTTAGATGTGGCAATATTCATTGTAGGGCAGAGAATCAAATAGAAATGACTGATAGCAAATTGCTTACATGCAGATGGCAGTTATTTTTTAGAGTTAATTTTTTGAGCAGTTACCTGTGATAAATCATGCAAGAGATGAATCTCATTGAAACTAAACATTAGATGAAATCACCATTTGATTCTTTTTCTGGGACTTTTTAGGCTACCAATCAGAAAAATGGTCTTTTCAAGGCATTCTGCAAAGCTTGCTCTTCAAGAAGTGTCACTGTATACAGCAGTTTCCTGAGAAAATGTGGGATAGTAGATAAAACTGTACTTCTATTAGTAAAAGACAGTGAAAAATCCTTTTCTATATTGTCTTAATTTGATTTCCTAAGAACAGAAGAAAGGATCTTTATCTGCATATCTCTTCTCAGAATTTCTTATCTAGTTATCCAGATGAAAATAGGCTATAATCTGAGTAGCTTTCTCTTCCAAATTCTGATATCAAGTCTTTTATATATATATAAAGTAATCTGCATTAGATATGGTACTTATGTAAGTATCATGTGTAAAAACTTAAAGATCTTTTTTTCTTTGTGCTTTTCCTCAAATACTGTAATTGGTCAGGTGGTTTAACTTCGTCCCTTCTTTCCTCCCTTCCTCCCTTGTTGCATAGAACTTATGTGCACTGCATATCACCACTTGGCATAGAAGAGGAGATGAAATACTACCATGGTGCTCTTTGACATGGAAAGTGATGAATTTTTAATTACTATCTGTCATGCTCCATTTAGGACACACTAGTTTAGGTTTAGTTTAGGTAACATGCTTGGGATTCTCACCTGTTTTTCAGAATGTCTCTGAAAGATCTGTGCAGCCTCTTAATATTGACATAGTCTTTGGGAGTTAGAGACATTTGTGATGTGAGTTGATACTCAGTATCTTAAAGTTACAGCATCTTCTAGGGGCCATCCAGCAGGCCATAGTCATTCATTGTTTTCCATATGCGCACATTATGGATTCCACTTCTGATACCATCTTCATCTCCAGCTGTACCAGTGAAGCAAATGGCCCTGTTCCTCGGTTTCCCCACCAGTTACAGGTGATAACCGTAATGGCCACCATTTGTAAAGTGTTCTGTTACTCACTGATGAAGAATTTTAGGTAGGAGAGTAGCACCATTATTAGCACAGATATGAAGGGTTAGACTATTTTGGATGTGTAGCTTTTGGGGTTGTTTCATGCTATGACGACCTCTTTCTCCTGCCTAACTTGGTTAGAGCAGAAGGGAAGGGAAGGGTATAAAACTATGATTAAAATAAAAAAATAAAAAAGCACTATGCTTTAATGGAGGCTATTCCAATTTTTTTTAACATACATCTGTTAAAGATGGACTTAGACACAGGAGATACTGCTTTTAATCAAGATGCTGGGCATCTGACCTTGGAAACCTCCTTGAGGTTTTTCTTTTAAATTATTATTTGTGTATTTGGAGGTTCCTGTGTTCTACTAGAATAATTAGGAATGCGTGTTTTAGTACTGAAATAGAATTTTCTTTAGACACATGTAGTATTATGTTAGGCTTTTTCAGTCACAGTAACCACAGTAGCATTTTGACTTTGTTTATCTTTCCTTAGATATAGCAAGAATTCCTGTCCCACAGAACCTCAGTGGATATTCTCTTATACCACTGCTACATGGGAAGGCTGAGAACGGAGCGTCACCCAAAGGGCATCGGTCCTCATGGGTGTTGAGTGAGTTCCATGGATGCAATGTAAATGCTTCCGTGTACATGCTTCGAACTGGCAAATGGAAATATATCACTTTCTCAGATGGCTGTTCAGTACTTCCACAGCTCTTTGGTATGTTGCCGCTTTCATGTCCTGACCAACTCATTAATTTACTTAAATGCAAACTGGCTCCTAACTGACGTGTGTTTTTTCCAGATCTTACTGCTGATCCAGATGAGCTGACAAACATCGCTGTAAAATTCCCAGCAATGGTACATTCCTTGGACAAACTACTCCGCTCTATAATAAACTACCCGAAGGTTTCTTCTTCTGTTCAGAAGTATAACAAAAGACAGTTTATCAGCTGGAAACAAAGTTTAGGTCAGAACTACTCAGACGTTATTGCCAACCTCAGGTGGCATCAAGACTGGTTAAAGGAACCAGAAAAATATGAGAATGCAATTGACAAATGGCTTCATCAAAGTAAGTAAATAAAAGCAATCTAGATTTAATATGACTGAGAATATGAAAGCATTATTCATTTGTAGTGTTAAAATTATTGTCTTATATAAGTGATTGAAAGTAACAATGCCTGAACAATTACCACTATGTTTTAAAAAGCCAAGAGCATTTTATACAACAAGCTAGCACAACAAATCTAGATTTTTACATGTTATAATTCTCTAACAATATATATGGGAAGGATTGTACATAAGTACTGATTGTGCATATGTAATATTTAGCTGGTAGCAAATATGCAGAGTATTAAGTATTAGAACTCAACAGCAATTTCCATTTCTAAGGACAGACTGAGGCAAGGATTATAAAATTTAGTGCAGTGGCATACCAGTTACAGTGAAATGTGCTGGAGCCAACATTCCATCAGGATGGGGTTTAAGTCCACAATGAAGACACATTCATCCACCTAAGAGAAGCTATGGCGGTTAAAATAGAATCAGAAAGTTAACAAGTAGTATTGGTCTGAATATACATATACAGTTTATTCATGTACTTACTCTGTCAGCATTCCTGTTTTGTACGTGGTTGACTCCATGTTTTCAAGATCTGCCTTCTGTTCTCTTGCTTTTGGACCTGGTACTTACCACTCCTTGCTGTCTAATAATGTGCATGGGCTACTAATTGAACAAGTGCACAGGTGAAGAGGCATCTGGTCTCAGGTCACTGTCAGACATTTAAAACAAACAAACAAAAAAACAGAAAACAACCCTCTGACCAAATCTGTGAGTAGAGGAGTTCTCTGAAGAGTCATAGTGTGATTTGTATAGCTTTAGATGAAAATTGCTTGAATAAATCTCCATTACACGGTTAGGTTCTCCAGGGAAATATTTTAATGTGCATCAGTGGGTGGAGAACTGGAACCTGAAATGTACACAGAAGAGATGCAACTGAAGCTTTCAGGAAAAGTTAACATAAAAGGACCAGTTCATGTTTTTCCAGGGATGGGGCAAAAAAAATGAAGTTTTGGAAGAAGGGTAAGATTTAGCTATTAACTGTTCTGCTTAAGGGAAAATATAATTGTTGTAGCAGCAGTTAGGTTTGCTTATTCTTGATCACAGTTATTACCACTGTTGTAACAAATCAGATGGCATTATACTTCATACCTAAATGCCTTCTGAAATCTGTAATTAAATACTCATCAGTAAGCTACCAAAAATAAACATGAAAAATATATGTATTTTCTGATGCAGAGTACTCCATATGCATTTTGCAAACAAGACTCTAGAATTGGGTATATATTTATGAATGTTTTAGCCATTTTATGTTTCTTTGTTCATAGAACATTAAGGCTAACCTTATACTACTTACTGCTCTGAGAGGTTTTTTTTTTTTTTTGTAGGCACGGAACAAATTAATAATTAAAAAAATGCAAACACTGGAGCACATCATTATAATTCTTGCTGAGTTCAGATAGTAATGAAGTTATTTAAGAAAAAACCCACATCTTAGCAGTGTAATGTAAACCGTCTGCATAAGTAAAGAAAATATATACATCCATATGAAAGCTTGTTCAGGTGGGAAGAGGATGGATAAATGGATAACTTTCTAGAGGTCTGGACAGAATGCAGTACATCATATAGAATATATTAAAATAAAATTACAGTGAACTGGATGTGGTGTGTGTGTGCTTTTTTAATAGCTGAACGTTTAAAAAAATTACTGGAAAATGCTTAAAGAAATTGCTAGGGAAAATTGTATTTTGTTAGTGCTGTGGACAGTGTCTTTTTTTAAATATACAAGCTTTTAAGATTAACTTCTTCATAAGTGCTAGGTTTACAAAAGTGCAGTTTGTGAAATGGAAAAACAACTTGGAGAAACAAACTTCTTGCCATAATTCCTTGAAATATCTTCTTGTATCTAAGGGTTTCCAGAGGAGCCCAGTGCATGGGGGCAGATTTGCAGATAATGCAGAAAACCGTAGGAATGTGCCGCCTCACAAAGCAGAGCTACAGGGATGCTACAAGAGGCAGGAATGCTCCATTGCAAGGTGATTCTGTGGTATCTGAGCCAACCAGTAGCAGGTTGTGATCTGATCTGAAGTCAGTATGTCTACTCTGGTGCTTCTTTTCATATCCGGGAGCCTTAAAATGCTTATTTAAATAGAAGACACTGACCTGTTTGCTAAAAGTAAACCTTTGACTTTTCCAAGTTACTTATTATTTGCGTGTGAACCTTCATTCTTAAAAGCTAGAGAGAAGATAAAAGCCCCCTAATGCCTTCCTGCCTCTGTTTGCAATAAATAGTCTACCTGTGTTGGAATAGAACTGAGCTAATTTAAATACTAAAATAGATACATTTAACAATGCGGTCATAATTAATTACTCTGATTTAGTTATGTGAATGCATCTGCATTATTGTAACACAAATGAGGCTTGCAGCATGCAAGTTTGGCTAACTAACAAGAAGAAACTTGTTTTCAAACGTGCTAAGAGAATTATGTAGTATTAACATTGAAGAGAAATTTTTGAATGAAAGGGAGAAGAGGGCAGGCTAGGATGCCAGCAGGTTCAAACCAGGTGTTTAGGAGGTGTAGCCAGGTCAACAAAGCTTCTAGGATTTACCTGAGACTAAAAAAGGCATTGGTGTGATCAGCCTATGCTTACAGAGGCAGGAGAGTTAGCACTGTCCTACTGAACAAAAATGGGATTATTTTTGTAAATACAGAGTCCAGCTGATCACTGGAGAGGTAAGAGACTGCCAGTGTAAATTTACCAACAAATCACAGGAAAATAATCGTGCTGCCAGTGTCAGGAAAGCTAGACTAGTCAGTAAGGAAAAAAAAATGAGTGGGAAAATCCAGACATTAAATGCACCTAGGCAGTGGCCTGTCTGATCTTACTTTAAGCAAGCTATGGAAATAGGTAGGTAAAAGAAAGCTAGGTAAAATTAGGTAAGTTAGGTTCACAACTGGCTAAAATCAAACTCGGTAGTAGATACCAAAAGTTAAAAAGGGGAGGGCTAATCAAATAAGGTCTGTGCTGTTTGGTACTTTTTAGAAAGTAATTTGAATTCAGGAGGAGACACTTCTATTAAACATGAGAAAATACACCCTAGGATGTCAGAGGAGCGACCTGAATCAAGAAGACAATCTCAGTATGAGTTACGCTTCTTGTTCGATTTATTGCACAAGCTCACCTAATTTATACCATTGGTGATAGTTCACACAACAGCAGTACATCTTTCATTGCCTACATACACCTGTCCACGCGCCTGTCTATACATTGCTATTGGCTAAGCTAAATTTTACACACATATCTCTGCAACAGCAGGGTGCATTCCTTGTGGCCAGCAAGCTCCTGTTTCAACGTTCTGTTTACATTTCTTCGACTCCAGGCTTCCTCGGCTCAGCTGAGTCAGAAAGAGTTCAAGGCTGTCTCACTCGACTCCAATCCTGGGTTGTGCAGGCCTTCATGCAAGGCAGAATTTATGTTACCTAACCACTGCTCCACACTAGGAGAGCTAGCAGCACTTCTGTGGACAGGCTAAAATTACAAGTAGTCTTGATTAGCTGGAAAAAGTTATCTGAAGTCATTCAATAAGGTACAATTCAGCATGGATTGGCTGAAGGTCAAATATAAGGGAAAGGGAATAATATTAAAATGGTGAACAGCAAACTGTCTAGGCTGCAGTTTTGCAGAGTAAATACCATTCCATCAGGTATTGGTGAGGTCCCTCCTAGGTCCAATTACAGCATTATGAGAGCTCCAATCTGCAGGTGCAGAGTTCTCACTGTTACCTGCTCTGGTTTGTCAGTCATTTTCGTACATGTGAACTAGCATCACCATCCTGAGGGCATGACATGCATATGCTGCGAGCTGTAAACTCTACACATCATTCATGCCCAGTCCTAGCACTCTCAGTAGAGCTCTCCTGTTGCAGAAAATGTAGGTTTGGCTTAATTTGTAGTGTCAACATGACAAAAAATATTCAGCTGGTGAAGTAGGTATAATGGAAATCTTACTAATACAACTATAGGTAAATGAGGATATGGCCTCAGAACAGTGTTCCTGCTCTGCCTTAAAAGATGCTTCACATGAACAATTACAGTGTTTTAGATTACTTTTGCCACAAGCAGGGGTGTTTCATACCTTTACATCCAATCCAGCATGCCAGTTACAGCCCTTTGCTCTGTACAGCTAATTAATGCAAGCTAATTAATTAATGCAAGAATTACACCAGCCCACCTGAAATGGAATGGTGCATAGTGGATTTAAACAGCAACAACAAGGTGCCATTCTGGTAGCTGCTTGGTAGCTTGGGATTCTGGCACGGGACCCAGAGGGTTATGTGGGCACCATGTGTTGTTTGAATGAACAGTTTTAACACCATCATCAACCTGGAAGAAAGAGGATCCAGTGGAACTAGTTACTATTTCACCTCAGAGTGTGATAGAGAGTTCATTTTCCAAGTGGCTGTGAGAAAATTGGCAGACTGATTGCCATTTTAACATGCTTTTAATAGGGATGGTCACAAGCTCAGCTATCTCCTGATGCACTCTTAACACCTGTGGCTGTGCTGTTCAAAGAAAGGAAGGAGAAAGCAGAACTTTGCTCATCTGGTTCCAGCTGTGGAGGCTGTGTTGTCTGGATGGCACAAAGCCAGGGGCTGAGGTGGAAGAAAAGATGGTAATGGGTGAAAACCATCTTGGAAGTCTGCTGCCCTTCCCTAGATACTGTCCCAGACTCGGAGGACTCTCCAGGCAAGAGACCTGCCTTTGCTGGGTTTATCAGTGGCTCCTGGGCTGCTATGTGTTGAAATCTCTTACTTCCTGTTCATACTTTGTCCACTTTATGGGTGAGAAAAAGGGACAACAGTAGGCTTGCAGTAACAGGGTCTAGTTAGAGGCCTTTTGTGATGAGGAGTCCTTAACTGTGCTCCTTTTCTAAGGGAAGAAAGTCTTTTGCTACCATGTGTTTTAACAGACTCAGCAGCACATTAACAAGTGTACATTGCCTCAGAGACTTCTGGAGGACTTCTGATGTAACAAGGCGGATCTTGGTCTGTAGTTGGTTGTAGATAAGCATGCAAGTCTTGACGGTAATATGAAGCCATTGGCTACTGATTGCCTACTGATTGGGCCATGCAAGGTCCACAGTGTGCTGACAGTCTGAGCCAGGTTTCAAACTGGGGTGCCTGGATAATTCATGTATACAAAATCCAGTCTGACTGTAGAGACGTCATCAATAAGTGAGCTGCAGGTTTGGTGCCAAGTGTTATTTTAATACTGTTTTGGACATACATGTATGTGTGTGTATGTTGATGTATGTAGATACATGTGTGTGTCTGTGTTTCTATATGTGTGTGTATTTAGATATGCAATTTTTAGAGGTGTCTTCATAACAGTGTTTCTAACCACAGGCTTCTGCATTTTAAGATTTTAGCCAATTTGGAAAATTTATAGGCAGAGTCAGCAAACAGGTGGTAGTGAAAAAATTGGGGATTTCTTACTATGTATTTTTTACTGTTTTTTCTTGTGGTTAGCTTGTTGCACTCTATGCTTATTTTTTTAAGAAAATAAGCATGAATGCCTCACTGGATTGTCCCATGAGTCTGACAGTGACATTTTGCTTTCTAGGTAAGACTGGATGGAAGTTCCTGTAAGCTGGAAAGCAGAGGGTCAGTCCTGATTGCGCGCAAATCAGATAACAACTGGCCTTGAAAACGTCACACTCATATCTGTCTTCCCAGTATAACAGTTCATTAGGAAACATGCAGCTGCTGAATACGAATAAGCACGTAATGTATTGCGTGGCTGTGAGCAGGATTTTGGTTTGGCACATCCCTCTTGGAGGAGGTGGTGGTGGTGTGGGCTGACAGCAAGAACCATAGCAAGAAGAACCTAGAGTTTTCTTCTGTTATCAGGCCAGCTCCAGCATGTCCCTGCTCCTTATCAGCTCTGGCAGAGCTGGGCCCTGCCATGATGAGCCTCCATACATTATGCCTCTGGTGCTATAGGGATCAACCCTGCTGCCTTCTGTTCACAGTTAAAGAAGGGCTGCGACACATGCTGTTGCACGTGAAGAGAGGCAATGCTGGACCTCATTATTCTGAGCCTCCATTTCTTGATCTGCTTTCTTATCTCCATTGCCATCTGGTGTGGACCTAAGGTATGGTTCAGCTTTCTGTGGCTCTGCACTCCTCTGCAGTGGGATCCCCACACCCGTGGTTTCCCTTCAGTCTCTATATACAAAGACCTTTTTTAACCTGATTTTCTGAGGAAGTGAGGGTAGTATAGCTGTACTGGGAATTCAGAGGGAACTAGAACACAGTAGGTATTGTAAGTGAATTTAATAGGAAGGCAGGTTTTGTGATAAAACTGCTTATGTTCTCTGCTGGGAGAGGCTATTAGACATTTGAAATATGTAAGAGGAGCAAGGGAAAAGCAGACACATTTGCTAAAGAGGCCAGGTTGAATAGAACTCCCAAATAAACTTTTTTTTCCCTTTTGCAGATGGAATATTTTATCAACTAGCATCAGTTTTGTATTGCTAGCCATAGTATTATTCAAAGAGTATTGGATCTACATGTAAATGCTACCCATTGCATAGCCAAACTACACAGTACAGCAAATTACATTTGCTGTCCTTTTTTTTGTTTCATGTAGGTTTTGAAGGGAGGTGGCAAATAAAGTGCAGAGTAATGGAATAGTGATTGAAAATTTATCTTGACTCATCCTCAGGTGTCAGGTTTGCAGCAGCTGATTTTCCTAGTCCGAGTTCCATTAGTGAACACTGACCAAGCATTGTCACCAAACTCCCATGCTTTGCTTTGTGTGCATGTTTGCTAGTCTTTTGTAAAACTTCTGCTCCTTTCATCTCACATGTTAAATGCTTTGGGGTTTTCTCTGGGACTGGGACATCCATTCTACATGTAGAAATTACAACATGAACTGCTTTAGAAGTGGCTTTTTTAATGTTTTGTGTTTCAAGGATGTGGATTTACACAGCTCAAGTACAGGAGCAGCTGAAGTGGAGCTAGAGGGTCTTATATTAATTGGCAAAGAAGATGTCATAAAGAAGTCTGGAAGAGCAACAGCCAAAGTCGATGGCAGAGAAGTTCTTGTTTTCTACCATGAAGGGAAATTTTATGCTATGGACTCTCGCTGCTACCGTAAGATATTTGCACATATGATCAAAATGTTGCAACAATTAAGCATAAATCCTGCTGCATAAATTAATAATGTTTTCTACCACGTTTCAGATGAAGGAGGCCCTTTATGCCTTGGGGAAATAGAGGTACGCAAGCAAAATAAAAATAATGTGTAGTGGTGTAGAGTCATGTAAAAACTCTACTGCATTGTATTTTAATACTCTTTCTGAATATATCATCAAAAGAAATAGGTAAGCAATCAGCCATACAGCCAAGTCAGGAAACACATATTTTGTCCTAGAGATTCTTCCAGGAGAAGAATATGAAGCCAGTGACTTGCTATTTTTTCTTCTTGTTTTTGCAGGATATCAATGGTCAAGCATGTATTGTTTGTCCTTGGCATAAGTATAAAATTACTCTGGAAACAGGAGAAGGATTATATGAAGGAATAAACCCTTTGGAGCCATCACCAACACCAAAATGGCAATCAAAAGGAGTCAAACAAAGGATTTATAAGGTCACAATAGACAAGGGAAATGTTTATGTGAGTCCTCCAGATTTCTCTGTAAGCTTTGATTCTGATTATTTTGCTGAAAAGTACAAACATGGTGGTGAATCAGCTATTAAAAAAATAAGCAACTCATGAGCAGCAAAGTAATCAGAGCCAGAAATCAAAATCCTGGTGAATGCTCTAATGAAGCACCATTGTTGTGAAATAAAAGTGTACTGTGGCTGTGAAGATTTTCTCCAGATTAAATTCGAGTGTTAATGCTAGTGTTAATGTTACGTTAAAGCACTGAAATGTGTAAAATTGAGTATAATAAGATGCTCTGCATTGTCAGAAACGTGACTGATCTTGTGCCAATGATTTTTTTTTTTTGCACTTGCATTTCAAAAAGACTAATTGACAGCAGAGTGCTTTGTAATAGTTGATATTTTAGAAATCCTATTATGCTAGAATTGTTTTAATTTTTAGAAGTGAATGTAGTATAACACTGCTTATGAGACACATCACATAGTTGTCATGTGTAAAGGTTATAGTTATATACTTAACAGTTTATACTTCTAATGCCTTCGGTGTAAATGACATGAAAATTTATAACCTTTTAGATACACAAGAAATTTCAGGATGTTTATTAAGTGCTACAAAGAGAAGTACAAAGCTTAAGCATATTTTAGTGAGTTTTTTAATGTCTCTTTCTGTATTACTACTGTGAGTCCATAGAAATAGCTATATTCTTTTGCCTCATTAAACTCCTTTTGACAGTTCATCAAATAATGTGACAAGGATTTGTCATGTGTAGCTTGTTCTTCTCGATTCTGTTGGATAAAGAAGAAGCTCATGGAGATAAAAACCTGATACATAATGTATCAGCTCTTGCTTGTTTTGTTGTTGGGTTGTTGTTTTTTTTTTTGTTTGTTTGTTTATTGTGAGCACATTTTTACACATAAGTTTGAAAAAGTGTGCTTTCTGTTTAAAGCAAAAAAGTTAAGTTTCTCTGTGTGCTCACTGCATAATATCAAACTGGCCCCAAAAGCCCCTCCAAGAAGGTTTCTCTCCTGGGTGCTGGGCAGAGTGGGCTCTTGGACACAGTGGCTTCCCCTGCCTGCGGTTCCTGGGGATGTATTTTTGGTGATTTCTTGACTGTTTGCAAAGTTCAGTCACAACCAGATTTAGTTTGAAGTTGTCTGGTCTTCTTCTGTAGGTTTCTCTTGTGCATGCAGTGTGCTGTCTTGCTTTTAAAGTGTATGTGAAGGGTAAGTAAGTCTGGGTCAACACCATTGCTCATATAAATGTATGTTTTTAAAAGTAGAGAGGCATAGGGAAGTATCAGAGCAAAACATCTGTGCCCAACTGGTCACAGTGCAAAAAGCAAACCACACAATTTATTTCATCACATTTAAATTTAGATGTCCAACTCTGATCATGCCTTCTTACATTGACCTCATGGTTGATAGGAAGAAGTGGGACCTTCAAAGTGCCTTGGGGCTGACCTGTTTCAGTTTTGTATTTTATAAGAACTACCACACAGAAATGCTTTCCTTCACTGCTGCCACTGCCGCCTCCTCCTTTTCTTGCAGAACCCCTCAGCCAGCCAGTGCTGAGGAGATTAGATATAAATGTGTACCTGAACTGACTCATGATTGCTTAGATAGTATTTTTATTGTTTGGGTTGGGTTCTTGTCTGGGAAAATAATGCATAAATAGATACTCACTATTTGAATTAATGAAGATGCAGTTCAGTATAAGAAAGTACTAATTACAAGTAATTTGCTATTACCTGTATTGACATTTATTAGAATGTTAGTAACAGGAAGTTTTACTTGACAGTTTCATGAACATGTTCACATCTGTAGAAAAGTGACCATTTTGCAGAATTGAATTTTCTGGTTAAAAAACAGTAAAGTGTTTCATCAAGTGTTCACTGTTAATCATATGGTATTAGTGGAACTACATGTCTCAGTTCAGGAACGTCTCTTTTTTTTAGTGTTTCTCATAATAACTCTCTGCAAGCTTTTAAGGTGTTTTTGCTTTTACTTTAAACATGTTCTTATTCTTAGGGAGATCATATTAGTAGCTAAAGTTTGTCAGTTAGTTTGCTTTTTCTTGCTGATGATCACAGAAGGAACAGAGAATTATTAACTCAGGTGGCTGTGAACAAAGGAAGGAGTTGCCTGGCTGTTAGAATTTTTTCCCCTTTTTCTTTTCTCTCTTTTTACTCCTTTTCTCTTTTTCTTTCTTTTCCTTCTTTTTATTCCTTTTCCATTTTTCCTTTGTTGTCTTCTTTTTTCTTTTTTTTTTTTTGACAGCAAAGAATAAACCCTACAGAGTTGCTATGTTAAAAAAAAAAAAAATGCACTACTCTGTTTTATTTGTCTGAGCTTTGAAGTGGTAGATGTGCACCAAACTTGAAAATACTGTAACCATTTAAACTCCTAGAGTTGGACATTTCTGAATCTCTTAACAGCCCTTTCTAGGTCTCTGGTTATACTGATATATCATGTGAAGACACGAAAAATGTGGGGATTATCTTGAAAAGCAGCCAGTCAGGAGATTGGTGGGGAGAGATAAAGGGGGAACACAGAAGGATCTCAGCTGTGATGGGAGAGCAAGTACAGCAAGCACTGGAGCTGCCTGAGAAAGGAGGGCCAGGACGGGTGGGAAGAAGAGGTATTGGTAGACATGAAGGAAGGAGATGTCAGTGGGGAAAACCAGAGAAGGCAGCAAAAGGTACTTTTGGCAGCAAGGAGACTGAAGCATGGTGGGGGACTGAGCACCTCCAAGTCCAGGGAACCACTGCTGAGACGGAGGAGGGCTGGGATGTGCCTGTTTGCAATTAGAGACTAATAGCAGGACAAGGAGGGAGACAAGGAGCAGTTTATTTAAGGCAGTGAGACTGAGATGACATTTAAGGGACAATGAAGAGGCAGAACTGTTGGCAAGAGGCCAAGAAGTCACTAGCTGGATAATCAGAGCTTCCTGGAGAGATATGTTAATGAGAACAATGTTAAGATCAACCCTCCAAATCCTTCAGGAGTGTTTTCTTGGTGGTAGTTTTGGGGATTTAGTTTAATTTGCCAAATGAGCTGTCTGTTTTCCTTTCATTAATCAGCCAGGCAAAGAATAGAGAAATACTATTTTGTGCTTTGGATTGAAAATGTTCATGCTGATGCCTTTGTGAGACACTCAGGCTCTGTAAGCTGCTTTCACAAGCAGCTTGAACACATAAACAAGTACTATTTATCTTATAATGAAGCCATCTTTTCAAGAAAGAGAGGTGAAAACTATGACTGTAGGAGTTTTAACAGCAGCTTGGGCCTTGGCTTGATGTACTTGCACCGTCAACCTTAATTAGGCAATCTTTAACTGCGAGACTGGATGCTGTATGTTTTCCTTCTACTTGCAGTGCCTTGTTCTGCAATTTCTCATTGACTTCATTTAGTGCTACACTACTGCTACATAAAGGACACCTTTACTGGGAAGAGTGTCAGGATTGAGGGGTTCATGGACATACTCCATACACTGATGAGAGAGGTCTTTGCAGAAGACCTTCAAACATTCACACATTGTCTGGTCTGTAGGAAATTAACTTTAAAAACAACCTTTCAGTGTTGAAGCCCTCTTCAATAGCTTTGTACAGTTCCTGATTTCATGCCTAACTTTGGAATGAAATCAGGTCTGAAGTTTGCACTTGTGTACGATTGGAAAAGTACATAGGCTTGTGAGAATCAGCATTCACCAATTCACAAACATCCTATTGCTTTGCCCACTTGGCTTGGCAGCTGTTTTGAAGGTTACTGGAGAAGGCAGGGGATAGGGAATGAAACAATATAGCTGGAGAGGTAGTTCAGCCTGTGGTGATGTGTGGGGAGAGGGAATGTGTCTGGGGAGCCTGCCTTTTGCTAGCAGTACTGTGGCAGAGCCAGTCCCACAGCAGATTCAACCAGCTGGGTCTTCCTGCTCCAGCTCCTTCCGAAGCATCCTGGTTACTTTTTCCATTTCTTTTTTTTAATAACTGATAACTGATTAACTATACAGACAAAATATTCTGGCATTTAAAAATGTGTGCTGCTTCTATGTTGATCTCTTATCTGAATAGACTTTGCTTCCCTAATTTGGACAATGCAAGCTTTAGCAGTAATTATCTGTTCATTTCTATGAACACAATTTTTCCATGTTGTTCAGCATGGAAGAATCCTTTCTGAGAAAATTCATAGAGTAAAATAGAGTAAGTCAATAACATTGCCTCATACAGCCCACATTTTCAACTTCTATCAGTCAGTTCCTTGGTGAATAGTATTACCTGCACTTCATAGTTTTGAAATTGAAGCAGAAAGTAACATTTAAAATGTTCCCTAGTTTCGGTATATATTGATGAGTATTTATCAGTGTAAGTTCTGAAAGTGAAACAAAAGTAATATTAAACATGGTTTTGGCATTTGCCCAAATTCTCCCCGTATTTCCCCATGGCAAAATGGAAACAGGAAGGAATCCAGACGTTCCTTTGTGGTAAACAAAATAAACTGGATTTCTTCTCAAGTTCAAAAGTGACAAAACTGAGCTGTTCTAAATCCCCTTCCTGAGATTCTAGATAAATGACACAGATTGTAGTTGCTGTCCCTTGCAAAGGGCAGCCGTTGTGCTCTTTGTGGTAACTAGCTTTTCCATTACTTAAGCAATGACATATTTAGCCATTTCGTACACATACAGCTCTGCTTGCAAGAAAGCTCCAGAACTCTCCCTGTGCCTGGCTCTGCAGGGCTCACCCCTCACCCTACAGCTGTGGTCAGCACCTGAGGGGACAGTGTATTCCTTTATAGACAATTACTGATTGCTAATCCGCACCTCCATGAGAGGTTCGTGGTTCATGCAATGGCTGTTGTGGTTCAGGTAGTTGCCAGCAAAAGCTAGAAGTGCGTGTGGATGGTCTATGCCCATTCCTTAGATGACTTTGATCAGAGTATTTTGCAAACCACTGTTGATTGCTGCATGGCCAGGATGGGTTGGACCTGGGAATGGGTAGGAAGAGTGAGAGTATCAGTTTATTTTGTCAAAGTTTTTCTGTATAAAATAAAAAGTGCAACTTCATCTTGGGATCACTGACAAACTTCCGATGTTGAACATAAACCAGGCTTTTGCAATGTCATTTCTGTACCTCGGGAGCAACATACACATTAATACAGAATTAATATCACTAATGAAATCACTGTCAAGGTCTTTCACATATCACCCATCTCCCAAGTTCCCTTCCAGCCAAGGAAATGGAACAGTGGAGGGGAAGGTGCCCAACAGCCAGGAAACCTCAGGTGTTTATTTCAAACTGTGCTTCCAAAACAAGCAGCCCTCACTCTTTGCAAGATCATTTTTAATCCACTTAACAGCACACATATCTGAGAACTGACTGTAGCTATATCCCGCTCTGCTGAAGGTGGGGCTTTCTCTGCTGAGACAGGATTTTGGCACAATACTGCATGGTCTCTGGGAATGGTACCTAGGTTTTAATTTGGATTGAGAGGCGCTAAGTACATTCTTACACATATAAGATGCATATTATACAAACCTCTGTATATAAAGCTCTAGCTGCTAGGCTTCAGCACATGGTGAATGGCGAATAAGGTAGCTGAGAGATGATGCCTTCTGTCAGATGTTCAATCGTAGGGGTATTGTACCAGCTGAAAATCAGTGCTTTTTAATGAGGGCACAACTTAAGAGATACTTTTTGAAACACTGCCTAACAGTTTTTGTCTGTGAAGCACAACATAATCTGTGTTAGAATCCCACCTTACTAACATGCACAGTTCATTCTCTCCTGGTGGGCTGCAGTACAGGAGTTGGGTCTCACACCACCTTTTTTCAAATGCAAACCCACAACAGCTGTGAAGTTAGGGGCAAAACTTCTGGAGAGATATAAAGGTAGAGATTTTAACAGAAAGTTTATATACAAAGATATTGGAATCTGATACTGCTCCCTGATTAGTGCTCACTGGTGCAGAGGCTAGCTTAGGAAAATTCTCACTTCTGAGAGTGGGCTTCTGTTCTGGAATGAGTAATGTCAGAGTGCAGGGGAATGCAAGAGACTGTGAGAGTAAAATCAAGTGATTTTCTGTTATGGTGAAAGCAGGAAGGACAACATTCAAATCCATAAAAAACATTGAGTTACCACATACAGATCATTCTGTCTTGCTGCCCTCATATACCTCCCTGTAGTTACAGGTATGTGGACGGCAGAGGAGGTTGGAAGCTAGAACGAGTATTAAATAGAAGTGAAATCATAACAGAAGGAAAATAAGAAAGTGGAAGTCAGGAAAATAAATAGTAAAAACCAGCCAATTTAAAGTCTAACACTGAAATGGAACTTTGGATATTTGGAAACTGAAATTGTATTTTAAAATATGATCATGGCCATCCAGTGGCCACTTGAAAGATGTTCGACATCTGTATAAGGAAACCTGATGAACAGTGTGCTCTATCTTTTAATTCTGGAGAACTACAGTTGTGTAAAAAGGGTTAGAATGTAATTTTAAGCAGGAAACTTACTCCTGATGATGTGTTACTTATAACTTGCTAAGAACTTACAAATTTGATAGGTGAGTAACTGTTGTTTGTATGCATATACTATATGGTAGACATTTGTATCTTCGTTCTTTAATTTTCTCTTCTTAAAATGCACATTAAATTGCGTGTTTAACCAACATTATTAGATTGTTTTCATTTACCTGTTGTAATGAATGCTACCCACACTCTTGCAATATATTTTTAGTAAATAAAAGTTAGAAACTGTATATATTACGAAACAGAACTTTGGGCAGGCAAAGGTCAGAGCTTCTGCAGGACCACATTACGTAATTTGAGGCACTTTCTCTCTGTAGAATTCATGCACTGGGTCACTCGGTCTTAAGCACTTATCCAGGGGATCATAAAGTGGATTAAAATAGCCCAGAACTTTCAAAACATGCTAAGCATATGCCATCCCTCCCCTACACCAAGCCACAGCATCACCTCTTGCCCAGGCAGTCCCACACCTCTCCAAATACGTTGTGGAAGGAGATACCCAGGCAAACAGAGACCTGCAGGGTGTTTTGGTCATATGTCTGGCCATGCCAGCCCAGGAGAGACCTTTCCCTGCTCTCTGGTGGGAGCACCTGCCCCTCCACCATTCCCCTTGGTGCTTGCTGCATGCCCACCTCTCCTGCAGCACAGCTTCAGCCACAGGCCAAGCCAACAAGCCTTGGCATGGAGAACCAGCGCAGGCTGGGGTGGGGACGGTGCTCCACTGCATGACATGATGGTCTGCATCCACCTCAGGGTGCTACCCTCTGATTTTAAACCAGTAGAAATAACATATAAACTGGTTGGTTGGTTGGTTGGTTGTTTTTTTTAATCTTTTGACTTGTGTTCTAGTGCAACTAACAACACTTGTTAAACAACAACATGAGAATTACAAGGTGCAGCTGGTACATCCACAGCTGGGGATTCTTACCAGTGTGAACAGGGTGTCTTTTGCAACATGTTGAATTTTCAGTCCTTCATCTCTCCAGCAGGTTGAAGCATGTAAGCACCAGATGGGGCCCTTCTGATATACAGGACCTTGTTCCCTTCACTGCTGAGGGCAGCAGGCCTGGAGGGCAGCCCTTGTGCTGGACTTCTGCAGCAACAGAGCTGGTTTCTGGTAATCTGTAGCTCACCCTCACAGTATTAGAGGCTTTGCACAATTCAGTTTTTGCTTCCACAGCTCTGTTGTGCTGAAAACACTGAAATGTAAGCATAATAATGAGCCACATAATAAACCACTTAAGCAGTGCTTTAAATATTAGAAGTGTCATTTGTCTTCCTTCTTCTCCTCCCATCAGATCATTTTGCATCTCCTTCATATTTTTGATTCAATATTGGGCTGATATTACATTACTTGACCTGACAGTAAATGAAAACCAGTTATAGTAGATGTGAATAAGTGGTCAGGAGTAGGTAACATTTATGAGAGAGTTCCTCAGAAACTCATATCAGAAACCACAGAGCTGGGTCTCTATCATTGGAGGTTGAGTGACCCAGCCATTGGAGGCTACTGATATGTTCAAAAACTGCTTTAGTGGGGCTGGGGGAATGCCAAAATGATACGGCTGACTGCCATTCCTCATGAGATCATAGAGTCTGTGATAGAAACTGAAATCAAGGGACGTATGGAGAACACAATCTGTTGTGAAGGTGGTGGAGAGGCTCCAGTGAAGTCTGGCATAATTGACATTTGGAGGAAGGGTGGTAAGTATGCTGATAAAGGGGGTCGTGTGGGCATAATAATCCTCTTGCATTTTCAAAAAGCCTTTGAGAAGCTTTTTGCAAAGCTTATTAAAGTTTGTAAAGAACCTAAGTTGCCGCAAGATTGGATGAGAAGTTGGGTTTTGGGCTGAAAGCTGGTGTAAGAAAAGGAAGAACAATGAAGGACAGGATGTAGTCACATCAGAAGCAGTGAGTTTCTCATGCACCTAAACTTGCTTATCGCATCAGCAGCAGCTCTGTGCCACATGCAGAGTCAGCTAATGACAGAACTTGGCAACAGCGCTGAATCCAAATACATTGAACCCCTTCACTGTCCTAAAAATATAGGCCAGTTAGTCACATGTGAATCAGTGCAAGTAAGGATACAGCTTCCACAAGTTTTAAAAAACCCTTCCTCCTGGACTTGGCTGCAGTTATGTCTTCGCCATGAAAAATGACATTATCCTTTTGTCAGCAAAGACTGCGTATTTGTTTTCATTGTTTGTCTGAGATACTAGCTAGAAAGCTTCCATAGGGATAATTTGAAACAAAATAGTAATGTCACAGTGTAAAATGCGTGAGGCCAAATATGCCTTTGTTTTCTGAACCCTGTAAAAGACTCCCTTTACTGCTGTTTTGTCTTTGGTCAGCAGCAATGGGAACTGCCTTCTGGCTGAGAAGTTTGTTGATACAGGATATTTGACTTCCAGTTTGCCAAAGAGTGGTGCCCTCTTAAGCAATCTTCATCTCTCCTTTAAATGGATCTTTATGGCTTTTCCTTTAAGTGCCCATGTAACTTGCAGAATGCATCTAGATAGGGGTGCCAAGAAACTTTTCTGTCCCTGAGGTTTGTCACCCTGCAAAAATAAACTCATTTCCTTTTCTACTTTTTGCTTGTTTGTTTGAAATGTATTACAGAGTCCCTCAGCAATGCAGAGAGAAATGGGGTTATAGACCTACTTCCACAGAAGAACAACAAATGGCACTTTCATCCAGTTTTAGTGCTTACCTTTTAAGTGTTGTTTTGAATTTGATCTCTGAAGAGTTACTAAAACACTGTGGTGTTTCAGGCTGTTACCTTTAGGTGCTGTTCGCAAGGTGAGATGAGTGCTACATAATTTGCCAAGATTCATGTTTCCAGCAGTTCTAATTAGTTTCCCAGGTGGTTCAAGGAAGGAGTGAAATGAAAGCCGGTATTTTCTGCCACCCTCCATCTCTGCCTCATACACTTGGGCAGAACTAGGTCCACAGCAAAGACTAAGCTATGCTAATTGGAGCTATGCTAATTGTGTTAATTGGGTCACTTCTCATTATGGCTGCCTTATTTACTAGCCTGTATTTTCTGTGTGTTGTGTGCGAGACTGCATGTGTATACCTATCACAGAATCAGAATGGTTTGTGTTGGAAGAGACCTTGCAGATCACCTATTTCCAATCCAAGTATGTAAACATATGTATGTGTATATGTGTGTGTATATTTATTTGCTTATTTAGCTACACTAGGTTATGCTCACTAGTATTGTAAAGAACATTTCTCTTAAAGGTTTCCTCATTTTCAACAGCTAAACCACTACAAATTCAAATTTAAATATTCAAACTTCTTTTTCTAGGAGGGAAACAGAAAGAAAACCTCTACCTGTCAGCTTTCTAAGGAAAGCTAGATTGAAAAGCAGAAGAAGCTGGCATGTGATGAAACACAGGGAAACAAAAGTGTTGGTAAATTATCTGTTGGTTTGGTTTGCATTATGTTTGGCTGGATTTTTTTTTTCAGTAGGCCCTGTAAAATTTGTAATAAAAAATATAAATACTATTTGAGATCATTAGCATAAAATATATACTAATGTTCATGATTTCTAAAAATGGCTCAGCCAGTCAATACACTATTGGCATAAAACTTTGGCAGTAGCATCAGTTGTCACCTCCCACATTTTTCCATATTGGAATAGTATCTTTCTCAGAGTATGGACTCTTGCAGGAAAAGGTCTGTTAATTACTCTCTTGACAATCATAGTAAGACCTGTGTTGGATGAGTTCTTGCCTGGGGGATCAACAGAAGCATGTGTTCACATAATAGGGAGTGTTTATTTATCATTTAGGGTACCTAAATATTTTTACTCTGTTTTGTTGGGTTTTTTCACTCTAATGTGCAAGCGTTTTCTGACAGAGAACATGCCACTCTAGGATGGATTTGGTCTCAGGTATTTGTGTTCATTTTATTTCAATTACAGAGTGTCCATTTCGAAAACAGTGCTTTAAACATCATGTGTATGCTAAAAAAACCACATGCATTTCAGAAATAGCCTAATTATGAAAAGACAGATGTTATTTAACGACAAGTTTAAATACTTTAACTGAGGGTCTTTACACTGCTTTCTTCTCCCACTGTGACAGTCCCTCGCTGCTGGTCTCCCCTAATAGCACAGCGGAGCTGTGGCAGCGGCTCAGTGTTATCGTAGTGGTCCTTCTCCTGCAGGAGCCTGGAAGACAAGCACTGCCTTACCACTCTGGGCAAGCGCATTTGTTTGCCTCTGCTGACCCAGCTGCTCTGTGTCGGCTCTGCAGCAACGTCAGCTTGCTCTGCCCATCGCGTGTGCTGCGCTCCTGCTTTCGGACGTCAGGATGAGATGGCCGTGAGTGCCCAGCTGGACGCTCGCCCTTATGCCTGGAGTTCACCCACAGCTGCTGAGCAACGCAGCCACTGCTGCCTGGGCTGCTGATACTGCTGCTGCTGCTGCCGCATATCTGGCGTGCGGCTGGAGCCCGGCGCTGCGCACGGCAGGCACTTAGCCAGGCTGGCTGCAGGCGAGGGAACCCAGCAAGAGCTCTGGAGGTCACAGCAGCGGGGCTGAGCGTGGACGCCAACAAATACAAATCCAAGCCAGCTGGGGATTTGTAATGTAAGCAGCATTTCCAGGTTTCTTTTCCTCTTTGCTCTCATGCTGCTGTTGGAGTTGAGATATGTATGTGTTTTGCTGTTAATTACGGTGGAAGGGGTGTGTGTGGGGGGTTGTAAAATCTAGGGAGGGAAGAGGATTCTGAAGGATTGATCTGTTTAGTTTTGACTTAAGGGTTTGGATTTTTCATCCCTGCCCTTCGTGTTTGTTAACACAGCTTTGTCTTTATTTTAGGTCGGTTAATATTGCAGCCTTTGGGAATGAAAGAGATGGGCCTTCTGGGGACAATCAGCAGCCAAGCCTGATCTGGAGCTATCTCAGGAGAAGTGCTCTCATTTCTGAGACTGACTGCAGCTTGTCTGCCAGTCACGTTGGAAACCCAGCTTTTACTGAGTACCGAGCCTCTGTGTTTGGAAATGTCAGACTGGTGGTACGTGACTGTCCTGTCTGGGTAAGAGATCAGTCTCTGTCTTTTCAACTGCACTTGACAGTGTAAGCTGTTTTAATAGGATGAAAATACATCTTAATTTTATATTAATTTTTTATTGACAGATTTTATTCACATTGTACTTATTACAAATAAGAAAAGCACATAAAACATAAGCCAGCAAATGCTGCAAAGTCATAGGAGCTGCAGAAGGTTTCTCATTAACAAGCTGCTGCCCACCTCCTCTGCAGGAAGGTGATATTTTCAGCTGTGCTATTGAGTGAAAACTTTATTGAAGATAATCTGGAGGCAAACAAGAACCTCCTTTTTGTGACACTGCATCACAAGAACTCCATCCAAATACTGATAAACAATAAAACAAAATGCATATATATTTTTTTCTCTAAAAATGAAAAGGCAGTTAGTTTTCTGGCTTTGAAAAATAAATTAGAAGACTTGATATCTTGTAAAAAACTGCATATGGAGTCATTTTACTTCTGTTATAATGAGAAAAATCACATTTTAACATTATTTCCTTTATTTGAATGTAAATAAAACGGATTTTGGCACTGTTCCAAGTTGTTAGCGCTTTCATTGGTAAGTGAGAGACATTAGTTATGAATATGAGCAGATCAATGATTGTGTAAGAAATGATACTGGTAATCTAAATTAAAACATATTGAATGACTAATTAGTAGCCTTAAAAAAAATTTAAGCTTAGCAGCTTTTAGAAATTACAACAATAAATCAGTTTCAGCTCCATAATTCTATCCTTAGTTTGTTTTTTGCTGTCTTACAAGGGAAACTGTTTTGGGGATCTCCAGGAATCGCAATAGTTCTAGAAATACATACGGTTTGTGATCTTAAAACTCAATAGCTACCCTTCTGCTCTGTGCTTCGCACGCTTTTTTTGTCAGCTGCATTTTCCTGACACTGGTTCAGGTGGACTGAGGGATTCTGGGTTTAGTCTTTGAGCTACATGTGACCTGCACATGCAGTTTGCTGGAGTCATTGGAGCGCAGCAATGAGTTAAAGCTCCTGAATATCAATTAAGGCAGTGTGACTTCAGCAGGGCATTTCAGAGGATTGGAGGGTGAGAAGTCAAGCAGGGATAGATGGAGAAGGGGAAGAAAGAACCTGCATTGGAGACACAGTTCATGTGTTTATGTTTTTTACATTTGCATTTGCTCTTCTACAAAACAGGGTTTTTTTGTTCTGGAGAATTTATTTTTGCCCTTGAACGGCTAGCTTGGTATTGTCTTGGGCCTTGTATATGTTTCTGAGGCCTCTTGTGCTTTTTCACTCTCAGCTAAAGGAGGCAAGAGATTAGTGGGAATGATGAGGAATAATTGGCATGTTTTACTTAGTAGACTTCTCAGGTAGATGGACTAGAGGACATTACTCATTCTGAGTGAAGCTGTCTTCCTGCTGTGGTTAGGTGGAACAGGATTGTTTTCCAGAGTCTGGATGCTTGAAGTTTGTTACATCAGGGTTGTCCTTTCAGGTCTGTTCATCTGGTAGGCTGGGGAGATGGTGCAGGACATTTCAGAGTGTTAGCTGACACTGCCTCAAGTAATTGACTTTTCTTCATCGAAAAGGATTCTTGCTGCAAGTTACTGAAACATAGAGGTGGTGGTATGGTGGGCCTTGCATTGTTTCCACCTCTATCATGTGAGTGTAACATAAAGGCAGATTTGCATTTAAATGAGATTTGTATCTCATCCAGATTAAATTCACATGATTAAGGCAAGCCAGTCCTAGACATAAATTTGGTAATGAGCACACTGATAGCTTTGAATCTCCAGACTCAAGGGTGCTCAGCTGTTGTCCTCTACAGCTCAGTCTGGAAAAGCAACATGGATGCAAGTCTATCAAGTAGAGATCCCCAGTGTAAGGAGGGACCCTTCAGTAAGACAAAATGTGGTACAGGTGAATTTGCTCATGCTTCAGTCCTCTGCTACGTGTTTCTGTCAAGCTAGGACACTGCTCAGCTTTGTGAATCTGCAGGAGAGGTCAACAGCTCAAGTGTCTTCCTGATACTTCCTGATACTATCTTATAGGATATCTTATACTGTATGCTATGTATCTCAGATGGCTGCAGTGAAGTTTTCCAGCAGCTTCCAGTGCCAGTGTGCTGATGGTTTGGAGAAACATGGAGGGTCTGGACCATATGGTCAACACTGCTGTGTTGAGATTGTCCTTTTGGGCACATGACCGGTAAAGAGCAGCACTGCTGCCATGGGAGTGTGGTATTTCACAAGATGAAGGTGAATGAAGGTGACTGCCAAACTGCAGAGCTAGGAAGCAAGGCTTCTTGGGCATGACTACCCAAGGCAATGCCCATCAAGTGTTACAGACAGACACGGGGAAATGGTGTTTCCAACCTGCTGTGAGACTGTGCTTTCACATCTCCATAAATATTTTAACTGCCTGTGCAGTTACTATATTCTTTGTTATTGCTTGGCTTAGGAAATGGCATGGACAAAATCATATTTGCCAATGTGTAAAACAGCATCAGCATGTTGTGAAAAGCTCGCTCTCATGGTAATTGCTGGGTGCAGGATGGAAGTGCTGAATTTAGGGAGGGTGTTATTAATGCAGATGAAACAGGATCATAGAGATAGGGGTAGAGCATACCTTTAAAAATCTGGAGGAAAATGCCACTGTTCCCAAAAGTACACTGATCTTCATGTGTCAGTCACTAGGTATATCACTATGGCCCACTGTGTCCTTCACTGCTCTTGCAAAGCTGTGTGCTGGTATCTCTCACAAGGACGGGACAGATATACAAGTGGACCCATGTTCTTGTGATTCACATGGCTGGAAAATGTTTTGACAGAAAGTGCAGACCTAAGATGGGAGAAGATACAACGAACTAGGGGAAACACACGTGTACTAACAGCCACGGTGAATACTGTGATCTTATTAGCTGAGCAGTTGCTAATGCATGCTCAAGTTGTGCTCTCATAAAGCATATTGAACTATCATATCCCAGATTTTCTAAATTGGGGATTGAGAATAAACTACAGTATAGGAGCTAGTAACTTAAAAGGAGTAAAGACGCAAGATGAATTTTAAGATTTTCTTTGCAAAAGGTTGATTTATTTAGCGATCTGTATCAGATTTCACAGTCTTCAAGACTCAGTTGCCATTATCCTGGCTCATGCGTAGTTTGTAACATTACTCATTTTACACTAAATTTTGTTATGCTTCTGCAAATGTACAAGCAAAAACGAAAGAAAAAGTGTAGGCAGAATTTGTCATATCTGGTGGCAAGTGTATCTTCCTTAGCTACAGAATGAAGGATGAAACAGGAGCTCTAATTTGCATTTTGATTAATTTAATTATGATGCTGGAAAATAACTGGCAGAATTAAAACTTCACTGTGAGTCTCACCTACCTGAGTTAACTCTCTTGTTCTTGCTTCTCTTACATGGGGCAGTACTATCAGGATACAGGAGGGTTATAGCCCTTCAACCCTGTGAGCATTCTTACACACATGCACAATGTAGTTATCTGGCTTTTTTCTGCCTCAGCATCTTTTCAGTCCTTGTGCTGGCTAGGCTGGATGGCCCTTAATATTTTTGAAGGTAAAGGAATCTTTTACATTTTATTTATTATTTTTAGAAATCAACATTAATTACTGCTTCAGTACAAAGCCATAGCTTGAAACTTTTAAATTTTTAATATGTCTTCCTGTCTCATTTTTAAGGTTGGCCATCTGAAGTCGGAAGTTTATACAAGTGATCATATCCTGATAAGTTATTTCCCCTACTCTGTTCTTTATTATTGCTTTTTACGAAGTCATTAGATTACTTTATGAGAGGACAATAAAGGACAATGATAGATTTTATTTATTTATTTCTTGGGGGGTGAAGGGGGTGTGTGTCAGATCAACCAGTTAAAGCTGGTTTTTAAAAGAAAACTTTTAAGCGGAAAAACAGAAGCAGCATTCCAGGGTTAAAATCTGAATTTTATTTTTGAAGAAGATAGGGCCTTCTATACTGCATCTCACTTAGCTAAGTAAGTTCAGGGGATTGATGGAATGATGCGGACCTCACTGATTAGAAATTGCAGTGAAACCTTGAAAAAAGATGGGGAAGGCTCTGGTATGTGGTGTGGAAAGCATTGCTAGAAAGAAGGCTGTGTTAATGGAGAATGGGTCTGTTAATGGCAAACGGGTCTGTAAATGGATGCTCAAGAGATATGAGTTTTACAATATTCCCAATGCAGCTCTCTTGGATCCTGGGAAAACCCAGGTAAATGGTCTTTGGGGCTTCCTTGTCCTCTCAGAGACTAGGTGGACATGGGGACATTTGCAAGCAGCTTTTAGACAAGAGTGTGGGCACTGCAAGGGCACTTGTACTCAGGATTTCACTGCCATTCCACAAAGGCATTCATAAATTATTTTGAACAAAGCAAGTATTGTCCTGTTGAGGGGTCATGCGATTTTGTAGCAAATACTTCTTCATTGCCTCTAAAGGCTGTATTTTCAATGTTAATACTTGAGAAGTATGGCTTACTAACAGCAAGAATATATTGTGAGACATGTATATTGGAGACATACAAGGAAAGAATGAAGCTTTTTTTTTCAAGTAAGTCCTGAGAGGAATAAAGGCAGAAGTATAACTATAATTAATAAGGTATTATTATAATAAATGTAGCTGTACAGTTATTTTTTCCTTTTGTCAATGTCTGTCTTGGGAAGTGGACCGTGGCAAGAGCAGGATGCATGATGAGGAGTACCTGCTACATGAATTTCATAGACAGATTTAAGGTTATTCCTGAATCTGAGCTGCTGTTCATTGTATGAAGAAATTCCCTCTGTCACTTTTGCATGAAAGCGTCCTTTAAAGAGACAGTCAAGAAGGATCCAAGTGCTCTGTGTCAGTGATGCTTTGGGTGAATAACCCTTTGCTGTCAGAGATGTTTTGGGAGGATTTTCTCAGCACAGGACAGCAATCTGAGCACTCCATGCTACGCTTGATGTGAAGTAAAAATAATTACCACAAGACCTCTGGAAACAGGTCTCCTCTGTGTTTTTAAATGTCACATTCATATTAAGGAATGGGCTCTTGAGGGTTTTAAATCAGATATGTGAGAGCAGAGGGAAACTGCACAACAGTGACAGAAAGGGGGTGTCATGAAATGTTAGGTTGGCACATTCTGCATTTTTCGCTTCTTGATGTAATCAGGGCTGGCGTGTACCCCAGAAAGGTGGAGTCCATCCCCACGAGAGCTTCATCAACTTTGTTAAAATCCTTCTTGGTAGGATGAACAAACAATGCAGTTGTGGCATGGGGCAGTGGCTGAAAGCATAGACCTCCACAGACCTGATGCAACATGCAGCTACGTGTGTCTGGGAAGCTGTTGTAGCCTGTGCCACATTTCCATAGGATTTATTTTCTCTAATATTTAAACAAAGAGGTGTATTTGCACATCTGTTTGGCTGTTTGCGGTAAGGATTTTGCTAGTTCTCCCCACACCTGCAGAGATGGAAATACGGCAAGTTGGGCAAAGTGTAAGAAGGGTATGGAAGTTGTATGAGATAATGGCCATATTTTCTTTTTGTTGTACTTTTTTTTTTTTTTTTTTTTAACTCCTGAAATGCAATGGCTTTTTTATTCGTATTTTTTTTCACTAGGGGGAAAAAAAAGTAGCAAACCCCTTTATGATTGGATTATTTTGCTGTATGGTATTGACTTCTCAAGCCACTGTTTTGTTCTATGTATGAACAGGCACATGCAGGCAAACATAAGTCTTCTTCAGCATACTCTGTTGAGATTCCCACCAACAAGAAGAGCACTAGAGCTGCCACTGGTTCAGGTTAGGGCATGGAGGATTTTCAGGCTGATATTTCACTGGACAGTGTTCTGCTTCAAGAGTCAGGCTGAGGTCTGGGGCTAGAGCAGAGTGCATGGCTGCGTGTGAATCAGTCCTCTCTTCTGCTGCTGGTGGGGCTGCTGTCAGGATGGAGCCACAGCCCCAGGCACTTTAGTGTCTAGAAGTTCTGTCCTCAGCTGTCAGTCAGGACTAGATTTATGCTTAAGCTGCTCAGAAGAGTCAGAGTTGGTTCTTTCCTTGGGCATGGCTGTGTTCATATTAACACGTATGAAGACAGCCAGATTTCTATTAACTTAGAAGTCTTTCCAAAATCTTGCTGTTTTGTAACAGAAAATGGTGTCATAATGCACTGGAGAGCTCTCTGTGTTGTTAAATGTGCTACAAACCATATACAAACAAATGGCTACATGTAAAAAATGCATCTTACGTTCTGTAAGAAGTTTTTGTAAACATTTTTTTTATTATTAAGGCTTGAAGTTGTGGTGGAATTCTTGCATATTTGTGCACCTGTGCCCTAGACCTTGCTGGTCATAATGCTGGTTATTACTTTACTCACAGAGACGAGCATGTGCAAACTTGGGCTGTGTTTGAAGACAGCAGCTAGAAGGAAACTGTAAGGCAGTAGGCATGCTTTCTGTCTGCTAGCATGGAGAAACTAAATATTCTGTATTATTTTTTTGTTTGTATTGATTTTTTCCCTTAAGCTTTTGGCCTATTAATTGCATACAATCCTACTAAGAGGGAAGACACTAACACTTGTTAAATCTATGTGGAAGCTCTTGCGAGGCAGATAAAAAGTCACACCCAATTAATGAAACTTGTATTTAAAGTTCATAGCTATGTGGCGTTGTTCTTTCTCTAAAATGTTGTAAATAATGGTTTTGTATTAATTGCTGCAAACTTCTACCACTGAAACAGCTTTTATTTCCTTAATAAAAACATTTGGAAGTTAAGTAATTAAACAGTAAAGTGTTTTTTTTTCTGCTAAGTATATTCCTAGATAAACCCTATTTTTTCTTCTTCCCAAAGAATTCCTGAATTCATAAGAGAGATATATTGTTCATTGTAATGAACAGCTTGTTCTCCAGACAAGAAAATTACAAAGCATGAATTCTGCTCTTTGTTGCATGTCTTCAAATAAGAGATGAAGTTATCAGTTAAAAATACTTCTGTAAGGTTTTGCATTAAGAGCACTGGATGAATTTCACCTTTCCTGTATAGACAGAAGATTCTTGATCAGTGTTTTTTCTGTTTAGGATATATTTGACAGTGACTGGTATACCTCCCGCAGCCTCATTGGAGGAGCTGATATTGTTGTGATTAAATACTCCGTCAATGATAAGACTTCATTTCAAGAACTAAAGGACAATTATGTCCCAATGATAAAAAAAACATTAAGCCACTGCTCAGTTCCAGTAATAATTTCTGCTATTGGTGCAAGAAAAAACGGTATGTATCCAGTCTCCTGGAGTAATAGTAAAAATCTGACTTGGAATTTAGTTATGCTGCAATTTCAGCAGAAGCCGGTTGTTTTTCCAAGTTGCAATTACTTGGAAAAATCCACTCTGTCAGGATGACAGCACTATGTACATGTATTACAGTTCCATAGACTAGTGTACTGGAAAGAATATTATGCATAATTAACCCAGGTGATGAAGGGCATGCTATCCTGCTTTGACCCCTGCAACAACTACTTGTGGAGACATACACATAGAGATTAAACCTAGTCCCTTGAATGAAGCAGCTTACATTTGGTTGTTTGAGATGAACCCTATGGTTACAAGTTCTCTACTGTTATGTCTCAGGTATCAATTATTTCCACTGAATGAGATTAAGTCCATCAGCTTGAAACCACTGGAGTGGGAAAAGCCTCAAAATTCTCAGGGATGTTGTTAGATGAATGGATACACCAGCTGTTTGGGTACCACAAAGTGCTGTATGTTGCTTCATCAACAGAGTTGACCTCTCGTGGCAGACTATCTGTGGTATAGATATGGTATAGCTGTGGCATAACTTATGCTCTCACACAATGCCCTGTCCAGGCTGAGCAGTATTCTGCTAT
Source organism: Neopsephotus bourkii (assembly GCF_033783945.1). Taxonomy (NCBI): domain Eukaryota; kingdom Metazoa; phylum Chordata; class Aves; order Psittaciformes; family Psittacidae; genus Neopsephotus; species Neopsephotus bourkii. The sequence continues at coordinate 30,802 of NW_026900835.1, read as the reverse complement.
GAGAACAATTCAAATCAATTCTGCACTGAATATTTAAAGTTTTTGTTGTATTTCTGTTTAATCAGTATGAAAATCACCGTTACACAGCTGTGTAAGGACTAAATGGACTTACAAGAGTCCAGCAGCTGATACAGGCAAGGCTGCTGAGAACGTGTTCACAGTTTGGGTAGACAGTAGTAACTCCTGTCTGTTTACAATAGGGAAATAAAATTCAGAAACAATACCACAGATACCAATAGAACAAACATGCAGACTTTACTCTGTGTTTCCAAATGATTTGCACTGTTCTTTTGTTGATTTTCCTATGGTCTTTTTATTCATGGATCCTGATTTCTCTCTTTTTAACTAAGCCATGAATACAAAGTCTAAACCTGTTGGTTATCTTCTACTTCATGAGTTTGACTAAAACAAGTGTTTCTGAGCATCTTTTCTGCTATGAATGAGAGACATGATGGATGCAGATGTAGACCTTTTGTTTTAATGTACAAATGAATATTTAGCTATATGAAATGTGTTGTCTGTGAATGTAATTCTTGGTTTTCCCAGGGTCTACTTATAGTATACTTATATATAATTTACTCAGTAATTGAGAAAGAACTGTTAAAGAACTCTTAACAATTACATCTTTATTTTGTCCCTTTTAGTAGTTCACTCATAACGTTCAAATGTTTTTATGCTTTGTCTTACACAGGGGTAGTAAAACTGCCATTCTAAAGACAAGGTCTTGCTAAACTAATGTTTGTCTTTCCAACACCTTTTATTACACTTTTTATTTAAGCACAGGCTACCACCAGTCTGAATGACTCTGCTACTGGCATTTTTCCTTTCCACTCATTTTTTTCTGCCTTCCTCCCAAAATAATGTGACTGTGGGAGAAGTCAGGCTTTCCAGTTGCCATTTCGCGTTGGGACATGCTGAAGTGAACTGCTGTGGGCACACAGAACCCTTTTGTTTCTATTTGTGAAGGTATTTGTGAACACAGCAGTTTGCTCATTCAAAATACTAAGATCTTAATCCTCTGTAGTACCAAACCGTGTTGCCAAAAGAAAAAAAAAAAAAAAAAAAGACCAAATAAAACTGTTATTTCATGTTACCCATAGGTCTGAGCAGAGGAAATTAATGAAGAGCATGCACAGCACATTTGAAAAAGCATCCGTGGCATTAAGCAAAGTTGAACTAAGGTGGCTAACAGATTTTTATCAGTTAACTGGTATAATCTTAAAACTACCTATTTTAGATTAAAAAAAGTTTATGTTAAATGATGTGTAATTGAACCATATTCCACAGAGCCAGCAAAATTTTCCTTTCTGTTACTGTAAGTATTTCCTGCATGGGCAGGCCACAGTAACTGAAGAAGTTTAAAGGTGGCAATAGTGGTTGGTAACACCAGCAGGCTAGTACAACACTTGTGCATAGACGGATAGCCAGGCCTTAAGTCAATCCTGGTTTCTGGAAGTCCTGCTTGGCTTTTCAGCCTTGGCAAAACCAAATGTGAAATAACACTAATGTTATTTACACTGAGCTTTGCAGAACCGGTAATATTTTGAACTAATTAATAAGAAGTTGGCCTTGGGGTTTTTTTTCCCCCCTATTTAGAGATTTCTTACTATAAAACTGCTGTGTTTCCATTTCTCTCTTTGTTCTTTTCTAAAGAATGCATCTTTCCAATTATTTAAGAAGTTAAATATTCTGTATTATTTGACAAACATGGTTGATTTGTGCCACTTTTTTTCCCTAGGAGTGCCTTGTACCTGTCCACTGTGCACATCGGACAGAAGGAGTTGTGTCACCACTGCCGAAGGAGTTCAGCTTGCCAAGGAACTAGGAGCCACTTACCTCGAGCTACACACTCTCAATGACTTCTACATACAGAAATATTTTGGAGGCGTGGTGAGTGAGAAACCACTGGGTTCAAAGCAGGATGGCACAGCTGATGTTAGGGTTTCAGAGAGGAAGTGGAGGCACACCACAAGCCTTCTCACTGAGGTCAAGTTCCCACTGATGAGAGATTTAGATTAAATTTAAGGAAGAAGTTCTTCCCTCTGAGGGTGCTGAGGCCCTGTCACAGATTTCCCAGAGAAGCTGTGGCTGCCCCATCCCTGGCAGTGTTCAAGGTCAAGCTGGCCATGGCTTGGAGCAACCTGGTCTAGTGGAAGGTGTCTCTGCCCTGTGGCAGTGCGTTGGAACTGGGTGGGCTTTAAGGTCCCTTCCAAGACAAACCATTCCATGGTTCTGTCTGAACTGGCAGTACAGAGCTTGCTCTGGTTTTAACTACCTTCTAGGAAGGTTTAGAAAACCTATAGTACACACTGCAGTAATTTTCCTTCTGTTCCTGTCCTTTTATCTTGCTGGATGGGATAATGAAAACCCAACTGGACAAGGCACTTGAAAACCCTATCCCACTTTGAAGACAAGCTCTGTATTAAGTGGATGACCTCCATAGGCCCCTTCCAACCTTATTTATTCCATAATATTCTGGTATTTTTAATTTTAATTGCTTAAACTCTCACAACTCTTCTATTTCAAAGTGAGACCCGCAAGACTGTTTAATTGCCCCATTTCTAGTGTATTCTTGTGGTTGCTCAGTTCAGTCATTACTCAGTCTGCAATCCTGAGCAGAGCCTGCTGTCAGCTGCAGCAAAGCTGAGCGAGGCAGAAGTTAAGAGGCTTGTTAAAATGTCCCACCTCTAACGAGCTTCTTGTTCTTCTTCCACTCTGAAGGCAGGAAAGCCCACTGAGCAGTTTCTAAATACAGTCTTCCAGATTTGTTTGCCTTCACATATTTTTTTCACACAGACTTAATTTTCAGTTTTGTGAAGTGTTTTAAGCTCAACCTAATTTTTTAACCATTTGGATTTGAACACAAAAATGCGGGGTTTTTGGCATGGTAATTTCACGTGGTCTTCCCAACAATAAAGACTAGACTCTGTACTGGTATATACATATGATGTATTTTCCATGGGATTCAATCATAACTTGGAATATCTGGCACAACAGTAGCCCATTTTTATTGGATCCATTCATTCCCAATTAAAAAATGAGAAATTCATTCAGCATCTGGTCTGGCCAGAGTAATTTTCAAGGTTTTAGAAAGCACTGTGTGTGCTACAGTAATAGCTTGGGTGATAAAAGCATTTGGAACATGCATTAAGTTGTGAATGCTGCATCCCTGGTGGTGTTCAAGACCAGGTTGATAGAGCCTTGGGTGACATGGGTTAGTGGGAGATGTCCCTGATCATGACAGGGGGCTCGGAACTAGGTGATCTTAAGGTCCTTTCCAACCCTAACTATTCTATGATTCTATGATTAACTTGACCTGACTCACCCTTTGTGCCTCTTTGTTCCCGTAAAAGGGATCATTTCCCCTCAAGTACATTTGTATTGCAGTTATGAAGCCATTGCCCACAATGATCCTGTTGTAATGTGACTTTTTCAGAGGACACAGTAGCATTGCATGGTTGTGGCTGTTAGTTGCAGTCTGAAGAACTTGTATATTGTTATTTCCATCTCTTGCACCTGATCATCTTTTGTCAAGTCTTATTCTTTTGTGTAATTCTGTAGTTAGCATCTGTGGAAGTTCATAAATTGAGTATCTTTGTGCCTGTCTTTTCTGGGAAGACTAAATACAAGAGAATTAACCAACATAATTTGAATAAATAGTGTTTTAAATTGTGCTAGTTCCACACCCATGTGGTGCCTTCTGGTAAAGAGGTGTTGGGACTCTTCTAGGTGACTGTTCATAATGGCAGTAGCTTCAGTCCTGCATACAGTACCCACTCATTCTCCTTAGTTTGATGTCTAGCTTGCTCTTAAATAACTAGGATATTTTTAAAAATGCATTTCATATTTTAGCTGGAATATTTTATGATCCAAAGTTTGAATCAGAAGTCACCTGAAAAAATGAAGAGAAGGAAAAAGATGCAGAAGTGTCATCGAGTTCAACCACCTCAGCTTGAACAGCCAGGTGCTTGCTGATGTCTGTTCTCTAATATCATTTGTTATGTGTGTCATGTTCTTTGCACAATTAACATCTTGTATTCTTTATACTGTGAGCTGTGCTGTCTGTCATCAGCTATTCTAGTTATGTTTCTATAGTTGCATCAACCTTTACTGATGGTTTAATTAACTTGGGGAGAATTGTATAACAGTATGTAAGATTGCAATGGACTTGGAATTTCTTTTAGATTTAAATAATAGGGGTACTTTTCTGGTGCATTTGATGAAATAATGCAAAGGTGAATATTAAAAGCTTTAGAGAAAAAAGATAAAGTCATTATATCATTTATTATTATTATTCTTTATTATTTTTATTTTTCTTTATTATTCTACAATATCATCAATTAATATTTTATTTGCTACGAAAAAAGCAAGATAGAGGTGTATGCTTCTGCACATGGTTTCCTGAGCTTGATTTCTGAGCATCTGATGCATTTGTTCAGTAAAATAATTACTGGAAAGTGATCACCTCTAAACACGTAGTTGTGTCTTCTCACATGTGCTAGAAATAAGCTCAGATCCCTTAGGTTTGCGACTCATGGGCAAATGTTTCTTTCAAACCTAAGTGCCTAAAGAGGTTTTGTGAAAGGAGAGACACTGATGAAACTAAGTATTTCTTGTACTTCTTGTTTTACCATGCTAGGTATTTTAAATTTTAGCGTATTTTACTAGACAGATCCAAGTAGCATATAAGAAATTCTCTTATTAAGTACTTCTTTAAAAAATTATCCTTCATTTGGTCAGGTCTCTGGGAACAGAGTCATCCTGTTTTTTAATATTTGCCTCAATTCTACAACCTCATTCTTTGTCTTAAGTAGAAAAAATGCCCATCTTGAAGGGTGAAGCCTCGCACTATGATGCGGACCTGCACAACCTGCTCTGCTGCTGCCAGTGCGCAGATGTGGCATTCTACCCCGAGGACTTCAGCACAGTGGTGGAGGCTCACAAGGTCATCCTCTGCTCTGTCAGCCACCTCTTCATGCTGCTTTTCAAGGTGAAGAGCCCTGCAGACATCTGCGACACCTCCATCATGCAGACAGCGCAGAGCCTCTTCACGGTGGAAGCAGAGGCTGCCTTCCCACTGGCACCCCGCAGCATCCCACCCTTCATCCCGCTGCTGAGGGTGGTGGTGAAGGACTCAGCCTTCTGCTCATGTCTCCCAGACATCCTCCACTTCATCTATTCAGGTACCCACAGGGAATGGGTCTGGCTACTAATTTCTCATACGGCCGATATCTTGTGAAGGAGTATCTGCATCACTCTAAGGAATATGCCTTTGCTGTTGGAAGGTGATGTTCTTCCTTGATGCTGTATCCAATAATCCAACCTTGTGATTATTACAAACAAGGTCTGCATGAAACAATATGTAATAAAAATATATTCTATAATTACAAATACATTTTTTATGTATAAATTTATTAATTATTTTTATTAATTTAATAAAAATATATATTATCTGTCATTCTAGATCTAATGAAGATAACTTAAGCACTGTATTTTAATGAACAAAGCCCACAAGATAACATCAGTAGTATTCAAAAGCTTTGGCAAAAAAATCTGGAGCTTGAGAAAGTTTCGATCCCAGGATTTTAAGATACTTAAAATGTTTGCATGTTTTGAACACACTGATCAGAGTGCAGGGATACTTTAAAAAAAATCAAGTGATTTCTTTTCTAGCTACGGTGCTCCTGAAGAGAAAGCAGTGATAAAAAACCTCCGAAACAGTGGCTGTCTCATCTTTGACAGTGTTCAAGGCCAGGTTGGATAGGGCTTGGGGCAACCTGGTCTAGCTATTATTTCTGATTATATAGTTATTATCTCCAATGATAACTGGTTGAAGTACAGGTTATGAAGCTCCTATACATTCCATGAGTTTTTGTTACCAGCTTAGTACAGGCATTGCCCTGACCTACCTCATGCCAGCTATCTATTAAGATGGCACTGATAGTTTTATAACTATCTAGCTTAGGAATCCCCAGGTGAAAGAGAATTATTGTTTTCCTTCTGGAAGAACCTGATACTGTTTTGTACTTTATAAAATATTTTTCAAGTAGTCACTACATAAGAATATTTATTTTATAATTGTTGAAAGAATTAGCATGGTTTTAAATGAAGCATTCTGATTTTAACTTGAATTAAATAAAGTACAAATAATTATAATGCTAGACATTCATCTATAAAGAAGTTTAGTCAGTATCTCTATACTGATACCTGCTGACATATGAAAAGTATTTCTGCCTTAGTAGCTGAGACATGAACACAAGGGACACCTTCAGTTTTCAGTTAGAGCCTGCACATTGAAAACACCCCTTTCAGTTCTTTCCAAACCAGTATCAAATAAAAAGAACATAAGCAGAACTTTTTCAGTGTGGATTTATTTTTTATTTATTTAAATATTTATTTATTTAGTTGGTTGATTGATTGATTGATTGATGATATGAATAGGGAATTTAACCTGAAATTTCAGCAAGTGATAGATCTAAGTGTGGCATCTTCATCTGTTACCATTTAGAACTTGTGTCTGCTGCCATTTGTGCATTAATTTTACTTTTTACTTCTGTTTATGTCAACGAATGTTATAGGATATTTTGTACAGTCATAGGTGAAGCTGTGCTGTAAGCTACAGCTCCCAAACTGACAGGCGTTGCCAAAAGTCATTGCACTGTTTGGTGCTTTTGAGTGGTGATGAGGTTTCTCAAAGACACCTGAGTTGAGGGTTGAGAAGAGATCAGACATGAGGAAGTGTTTTCATCTTTTCAGTACCATGACATAAGTGTGAGGTTATGAACACTTACCATCCATCTGGTGTATATAGGAGCTGATGGGGCTACAGATGCCATATGCTGTATATGCTGTTTCAGACTTTTCTGCAGCAGAATGCCTTCAAGGCTCTGCTGACTCGTGCTTTACCCTGAGCTTTATCTGTCTCTGATTCTTCCTTGCTGCATGGCCCTGGGGATCAGAGCTGAAAGTTACCAGAATGCCCCATGGCACCTTTCAGACTTTCTCCAGCAAAGTGTGTAAGGATAAATCAATTGCTTTAACCCTAGTCAGTACCTCTCATTTTTCCAAGAAATCTGTTAGGATCATAGACTGTTTTGGGTTGGAAAGGACCTTAAAGAATTAAGTATTTAAAAAAAAAAAAAAAATTTAGAAGAACACCTAGAAGAATTTTTAATATTGAGATACCTAAGGGCATATCATGGCTTTGACTCCGAAAGCAAACATTGTGCTGCTTTTAGTTACTGGTACTCGTAATATAACTGCGAGAGGTTTTTCTGGTTTGGTCACCTGCAAAGCAGTGTGGTGGTGGTGTTTTTATTTCCTTAATGCCTACCTGCATTGTGTAGAGATTGAACTGGGAGGAATTCAGAAAATGAATTTGAAAGCAAGGGAGATGCTCGTCTGTACTAGTAACATTCTAGTAAAACTAGTAGCAATCTAGTAAAAAACACCATTGAAGTTTTATTGTGCAAGAATCACATCTGGCCCTTTCGAAGTACAAAGATCCGGCTGATTTAAGTGCAAAAAATATAGTTTCTGCAGGGTCTGTTTGTCACTGATATAATTTTTTCTCTGCCTGCTAAGGCCTGTGCCTTGTTGATTTATATTTCAACTCTGTCTGGTCTTGTGACAGGTGCTTTCCAGTGGGAACGACTAGAAGAGGATATAAAAAAAAAGGTGAAGGATCCAGAAAAAACTGAAAATGTGCTTGACAAAGTTAAATGCATCCTGAAAACCCCAGGGAAGGTACATCTAAATCTCTTGGGGTAACTGTTAGTATTAGTTACGCTTAAGTTCTTGGGAAATTGTTCTGTAGGTAAGTTTTTCTTGCCAGTCTTTCTTTTAAACATACTTCAGCTTATGCAGCTGAAGGGTTTTTGAGAGTTATGTGCAAAATAGAAACACAAGGATGCTGATGTCATGTACGTAATTAATGTAATCAGTAAAAAGCACACAAATAGGTATCCTAAAAGGATTACTCATATTCACAGCTTTACACATTGTCTAACAACATGATTATGTGAGCTAATTCTCATGTAATAAGAGGCTGCCCAGGAAAGCTTTGCTTTCCTGAATATGTGCCAAAAGTTGTGCTTCTGCAGTAGGTCAGGAGAGCTGGTTTCCCTTACAAATATTGTTATGTGTAAAGCTGTCTATAACTCAATATATTTAATTCAGCAGATGACTTCACAGTATAATGCAATTTATGTTACTTTCTGATGTTAATAAAAAATTACAATACAGAGTTACTTTTAACAGCAATTTGTTGGTTGAGTTTATACATTCCCTGTTACTGTAGAACTTGCACAAAGTATTTCTGTCAGTTTAAAATGGAAATCGTCTCAGACTGTCTTGAGATAAGCTAATAGGAAGATCAGAAAGTTACTTAGCTGCTTTAAGCTTCTGATTATTTGATTGTAGCCTTCCAGTCCTGAGTGTCCACAGCTAAAAACTTTGTAAGGTTAGACATAGAAAGTCCTGAAAACTTTTTAAGGTCATAAGCCTGAGTTGTTGTTGTTATCTTTAGGGTTTGGGTGGGAAGGATGTATGACTTTGGGGCACTTTTATTTCACGTTTTAAAACCTTTTGTTCAAAGGCAAACAAATAAATTGTGATTTTTCTTGATAAAATTAAAAATTAATAAATCAGGTAAGACTTTAACCATAAATTCAACCTCATCTGAATTTCACTTACTGTAATCTAGCAATATGATTTTGATGTTCTTTTGGTAGTTTTATATTCCATTTTCAAAGTAAGAAAAACCTCTGCCCACAGGTGCTGGGTGGGGGAGGTCATACAGTGCCAAGGTGAGAGCTGGAGTGTGACTGTAAGAGACAGGGATGCCTTGGAGCTGCTGCACTGTGGGACACAGGAAAATAAACCATGACTGCAAAGGACTGTGCATGTCATGGACATGGCTGAGTAGCATTAGCAAAAGAACATAAAACAGAAAGCAAAAGGTTGTTATTTAGTTTTCCCATATAAATGATGTCTTGTAACCTTTTGTTCTGTGGGCAATTGTACGTGACAGTGTTTTATTAATAATTTATTTTGCAGTTAAACACTACAAAAGACTGCAAATCTCAACAGATGAAACGGCTGTATAATACTTCTCTCAGGCTGTTCTTTAATACACCTGTCCTAGCTGATGTCATCTTCAAAATACAAGGTATGGTACCTCTGCTCCTGGTGGCATTGGCTCCGTTGCACCTTCAGCATTTATATTGCTTGCAGGAGAGAGGGAAATAGAAGTGTCTATTTTCTGTAGCACCAGAACTAAGGAAACGTGTATATGCTTTGCTCTCACTGTAGAGAGCAGCTTTTGCTTAGAATTAATGCTCGCCTTATGGACTCTTTGTGGTAGTATTCACTCTCAGTGTGGTTTGTCACTGCTGCGCCTGTACGAGTGCCCTTTGCCTGACATGGTAGACTTTGTGCCTCTCTGATTGGCATGCATCCCTTGGAGGCTTAGCAAAATGAAGGGTGTGCCTCAGGAAAGACTCCTGCAATGACATAGCATCAAGGTAACAAGGCTACACCAGGGACTGCATCACAGGCGATGCTGATTTTATTTTAAGTTACTCATCTCATGTTCCTACCTGTACAAGCACTAGGGGATATCACAGAATCCTGGAATTCCAGGCTGGAAGGGACAAGATCCCTTCCAGAGATCAAAGATCCTTTGTTCCAACCTTTTTTGGCAAAGCATGACCTAGACTAGATGTCCAGCGCAATCTTCACAGCATCCAATATTGGGAAATCCACAACCTCCCTGGGGAGATTATTCCAGTGGCTAGTTGTTTTCATTGTGAAAAATTCTCCTCTTATGTCCAGTTAGAATCTCCCCAGGATTAACTTGTGCTCATTACACCTCATCTTTTCTATGGGACTTCTTGTAAAAAGGGAGTCTCCATCTTCTTTGTAGCCATCCTTTAAATACTGGAACACGGCAGTAAGGTCTACCCTGAGCCTTCTGCCCAGCGTCAAACCTTGAAGAGTTACGGACTCCAGTGTCCACATCTACACTCATTGCCCTTAGTGAAAAGACTGCAGAAGCTGGTTATTGATTCTTGACCACCTTCCCTCTGCCTGTCTCAGGCTGGTGCTGGCTGTGGACATGCTTTTTTGTACATTCTAGAAGCTGACAGGGACTTGTATCCCCCTCCTGTGCTTTCTTAGACTTTACTCACAGCCCGTCTTCCTCCAAGGTGAGCACCCCTAGAACTGCACCTAAACGTTCATGGATTTTGAAGACCTACTAATCTAGGTGCCATCAACACCTGCTGTGTTTTGCTGCCCTTCTAGATGCTCCCTTACCAGTCTTCATGCTTCTGTCACAGTCAACTTCTGTAGGGTAGGTGATTCCTTCTGAAAGCAACCTTCAGTCTTGCAGGGGCCTAGGCTAGACCTGCCTGTTGCTTAACCCTGCAAATGTGAAAAACATCTAAATTATTGGAGTTTTGTTGTTTTGTCTTGGGGTGATGGTAATTACGTAATCCTCACTGTGGCCAGGATTGAAAAGGTGTAGGGAGCAGAGACTAGCTTTCCCTGCTGACTTGTCTGTCAGAAACTGTTAAATTACAAAGCTTGGTGATGGTGTTCCATAGGTCTGCCCACAAAGATGCCAAGTGCTCCTCGGCAAAAGCATGGGCAGGATCCATGCTGATGAAACCATTTTCTTTTCCCATTTTGCCAGCAAAAGATGTGCAGGGTGTACCAATTTGCTGCAGTGTCATGGCTGACATTTTTCTGGAATTGTATCTCAGAGCCAAATACGAAGCATTAATCCTTCAAACATATGCACCTGAGGACAAGCATATTCTTTCTAGATATTCTGTTTAATATGCAGAAAAACCAAAAATGATCTTTGAAAATGAGAGCAAAATACTGATGTTGAGTTTAATGACATCAAAAATCATTTCACTGTTCCATTCCTGAGAAAGGCTTTGTGGGAAGTTGATTAAACCATACCACCACTATATATTTTGCAGAAAAAAAACCCAACCCTGCCCTGGGTTGACAAGGAGTTAAAAAAAATGTGCTTATCCACTCCTAAAATGTGAACTGATGTTCTTAATGTTTGATAAAAGTCTTCCAAGCCTTTTTCTCAAATTAATCAGCCACAATAATTGTATTAAGATTAACTAATTATGAAGAGAAACTGAAGGCTTTAGAAGGCTAAGCTCTTGGTTTGGCAAATATTTTTAATTCTTCAACTAATTCCTTGAATATTTGGGGTTGCTTTGAGCTTTCTAGCTTACAGAAGTACTTGGGAGCCATTGAAAATGGGAGCCCATGTTGTCTGTGTAAAGATTCATAATGTGATTGACCCTCCTAATTAGTAGGTAAATATCCAATTGCATGCGCGTACACAACTGCATGCATAGCTTATATATTCATCGTGTAATGCTCATGTTACATGTGTGAATATATAATACCATTGACATGTTCTGTCTATATGGAAATATATAAATTTTGTATGCCATATTTTGGAAGTGGAATCACAGGTGAATAGAAATAGTACAAAATTAAAAAATGACAGATGTTTTCAAGGAAATAGGTAGGTGGCAGGATTGTGGTTGAGGAGGAAATGAAGACAGTAACTTCTATGTAAGTATTTGAGTATATTTATCTTGCATGTAAATTGATCTATTTATTTTAATTTTGATTAAATCCTTTACATCCAACTGTAAACTCTTGTACTGTCTTTGGTTGCTATCCTGTTTGGCCCTTTCTTGTGCACAGGACCATTGAGTTTATCTGAGCTCTTCAGAGGTCTGAGGGTCAGTGCTGGCAGCTCAGGCTGTCAATATTTTCATTAAGAGACTGTAAGACCTCTGCTACCAAGGCTGTTAAACTTAGAGGTATTCTAGATGTTGTAAATGTAAAGTAAATGGTAAATTAGTCATGCACACATATTAAAAAATGGAAACATTTCTAGAAGAAATTATCAGCTTTTTTTTTTTTTTTTTTGGTAAGACATCCTTCAGGAAATTTGCTTAAGCAAAATACTTAATCTGGTTAAAGTCATACTTAGTAGATTTAAAGGAGTTTCATCTGGGATAATTTGCCTTTCTCTGCTTTGTGTGGTTATGTGAGTTTGACTTCTGGAACATGCATTTGTTACCAATAGGATTGCTGAGGAATGCAGGTTACTTATTTGCATATTTATGCAGTGGGCGAGAGGTTCAGTTTCTGTAAACTGGTGTTAAGTACAGTGGCATCTGATTTTTTCCTACTTGAAAGCCTATTTCTGACTGATAAAAGTTTGCCAGATTTGGAGAACTTGGTGTTGGGACCAGTTTGTCGTAATAAATTTAGTATTTCTCTTTCCTTTTTTTGCTAGCTATGAGAAAGATGTAAAATCTTGACTGGTATAAAGTGAATATGTTATTAGTTATTTGTTGGATATTGTTAATTTTAAACACCTTAATCATGTTCAGTGAATTGGAGGCCTTCTAAGAAAATCAGAGCTTTAAAGTCATGATCTTTCTGTGTATATAAAATCATCATAGATTTTTATCTTGTGTCCTGCAGATGCGACTGTACCAGCCCACAGAGCAGTTCTGGTAGCTCGCTGTGAGGTAATGGCAGCTATGTTTAATGGTAATTATCTAGAAGCAAATAGTATTCTGGTTCCAGTGTATGGGGTTTCCAAAGACACTTTCCTCTCCTTTCTAGAGTATCTTTATACCGACTCCTGCTGTCCAGGTAAGAAAAGTCAAAAATGCACATTTTTACTCATTTTTCCACAGTGGGGCACTGATAGAGAGTAATATAGCAGCATTTACATTATTGAAAAATGATTTAATGTATAATGTCTCAAGAAAAAGAAATTTTCATATTATGCAATAAAAAAATCAGTCTTATTCAAGTAAAATCAACTGCAGACAGAACAAATATCACTAATAAAATGTTGTATTTGTTATGTGCTTACACAGCAAGACTCAAAAATCAGTGAAATTCCATTTCTGGTCCATTACAATATAAGAAATTGTCTTCTACATCACAGTAATATTGCTTTTGAATCATAATTCTTGGGTTCATCCCAAAATTTTCATTTTGTTTAGCATATATTTTGTTACATTTAAAATAATCAAGGTTAAAGTGCAAGAATACCTTATTTATACATATGAATACCTTATTTGTGTGTAAATCCTCAAAAAAGTATGTCATCTGGAGTATTCGGTAAGAAAAATTGAGCTGCAGTATTCCTTGTGTCTTAACCATAGTCTTTTTTAATAAGAAGAAAATTACATACTAAATATGGAATATTATCTAACTACAGATAATTTTCCTTTGGGATAGTGAATGAATAATGCTGTGATATGCATTTTTGCTTTTGTTTTCAAATAATTCTACCTTATTATTAGGTTTTCTCTTGTTCCCTTTTCAGTCCATCTGCCATTTCCCTGTCCATCAGTTTAAATATGCAACCACTGTACCATATTTAAAAAAATAATTAAGTGTAATAAATCTTTATTTATATATATATCTATATATATTTTTTTAGATATATGATTGCTTCATTTTATTTTGGGCTTTTTTTTGCTATATTTTCTTGTACATGTATCATGAATGTTCTTTTTTGAGAGAGATATTAGAAAGCTAATTCCTTTTATTAATCATCACTTACTTTAAATACATCAACAGCCCTTGATGAGCTTCTTCAAGACACAGGGTATTGAACAGAATTTATTATGCCTACCTTATAAGAAGTACTAACTAAAGTACTCTTTTCCTGTTAATTAAATAGGAAAAAGAGAGTGGTATAGCAAACTTAGATCAATAATAATGAAAAATAAAATAAAATGATCAACAGCATTTTGATTTTATGTTCATTGTTAGGTGTTTGAAAGATGACTTGGTGAAAACTGGCTTTGATCATATTGTCAAAAAGGTAAAATACATGTAACTTGTGTTTTCTTGTTTTTCAGCTGGTATTCTCCAAGCTATGTCTCTCTTGATCTGTGCAGAGATGTACCAAGTAATGAGACTCCAGCATATTTGTGAGCTTTACATTATCACACAGCTTCAGAGCATGCCTAGCAGGGAGCTGGCATCCACAAGTCTCAGCATTGTTAGCTTGCTCAAAAAAGCTAAGGTATGTGTTGCATGGATCACATGAGAACATATATCTTAACCCTAATTAATGGGGGTTGTTTAATTGTTAAGATTTTTAAAAATCTTAATATTTTCTCTTCCCAAGGACAAACACAAATATACAGCCTGTTGACCAGGATTATCTGTGTCACGAGGCCTTCAGTCTCTGATTGCACAATGTGCAGTCATAACACAATCTGTGCAATTTCCTTCATCAGGGACACATTGCAGTAATTCAACTTAACTGCAGCTTCTGCCAGAAAAGGTTTATTTTGGGCCAGTGAATATGCAGTACTTCTCCTTTTAGTCATGTAAGTGGCAGAGAAGATCCAACCTGATAGAATATTGAGTGGAAACCATGGAAAGCATGAAAAGACAAGACTGGAGGCTGAAAAAAGAGAGAGACAGTAAAGCCAGACTTGGAAATCAGAAGAGGAAAATAAAAAGATGAATCATTTACAGTTCTTAGGCAGGATGTTGTCTTAAATGAACAGGATTTTGTGGTGGAAGAGAAGACCACAAAATTGACATGCTGCACTCCTTATCTTCCTTTTTCTGAAGCTGTTCTGTGACAAAAATTTCTAAGCTTCATGTCCAAAAGAGCCCCAGGAGTTAGATCACACCACTGGGGTGGGGTGGGGGGAAGTATTATTGTTTGATCTTGAGTCTCCATCTGTTTACACATTTATGTCAATGACTTTTTCTCTGTTATCTTCTACAGTCAAAACTTTATTTAGTAAACTTGTCAGTGGAATGGTTGTTTTAGACCTGATAGCACTAAGTATTGTTTGTTTTCTTTCTTCTTGCAGTTTCACAATTCCGATTGCCTTTCAACTTGGCTTCTTCATTTTATTGCCACTAACTACCTCATCTTCAGTCAAAAGCCTGAATTTCAAGATCTTTCAGGTAATTTACCTATCACTTTTAAAACAAGAAATGCTTTTCAGTTCTGCTTAGATTAGAAGCAAGGTACTGAACAATACTACATCTGCATGAGAAGACAATTAGAACTTCTGTAGGCCAGAATCTGTGTGGGCTAGATGGTATATCACCATACTGTGGACCAGCATGTGACACATGAAAAACAGAATGTCTAGCAACCACATCGCCTTGTATTTTTTATTCCTGCACTGATGATAAGGTTCCTACCCATTACTAATTCAACTGGGACACTTCGGTCACTATGTGTCAATCCCTCTACTTTATGTATGTAATTTTGTTTAGTTAGTGCTTTAGAATCAAGGTAATGAGTCACTTCCAATACCTGCTTTTCAAGGGCTGGGCTTTTCTTTGAAGAAAATGGGATTCTGACAGTACCTTTCAGCAGATACCATGAAATCAAATAACTAATGTTGATTTAAATAAATAAACAAGGTTCTTCCAGGGAAGTTATATTTTCCCAAACTCTGTATACATTTCTTGATATGTAACTGTAGAAAGTTTTGCTTATTGTCTGTGGGAATTTTCAGCACCCTGATGAAGGTAGTCCTGATGGGTGCATCTATTTTGATCCATGGTTTGTATTCAGACCATTGGTATGGGCCAGTGTATTCCAGCTGGGGATTTTGTTATCAATGAGCTGAAGCTTTGTTTGGTCCAAAGTACATTGAAAGAACTCTTTCCTCTTTTGCAAGGCTTGTATATGTATGTGTGATAATGGATGACTGTAATCATTATGAGTGAAGTAAGGAGAGCTAGACCCTCCTTGTTCTGTTTGGATCTGGAATTTGTCTTCTAGTGGCCCGTCTATGTATCTTCTGAAACATCCATTTTGTATAGCCAGATCTGGATTAAACATGGGTTAACCCTGTGTTGTCTTAGCCACCCTGAGGCACTCCTGAAGCTGCAGGAGTCAGATTGTCCCAATCATTTGGTGAAGGTAGGAATTGTAGATGACTTCCCCTTGGTGAGGCAGGAGAGCACAGAGACCCTTCTGATTTAGGTTAGTGCAGGACGCAGTCTAGGCACATTTACTTACCCATTTGCCAGTGGGATATCAATTTATCAATATTGCCTTTTTTTCTTTTTCCTGTGAAAAGTAATAGCAATAGCAGTTCTGCCTCCGTATTGCAGCAATCCTGATGGGTATCAGGCTGCATATGAGTGTGTCATGAAAGTTCTGCAGTGATATTTCTGATAAGGATCACTTATAAGCACTTGTCACGTGTGCTCTGACAGCACCTGAGTAACTCAGGGTACAGTATCATCATAGCAAATGTTTGCTCTGTCATCACCTGAGGTTTCCTCTTTGCTTCCAACCACTGGTATATTCCACCAACTGTGTCCATATGGCTGGTAGCCTCTTCTTTGCCTTTCTTCTTCCTCTGAGTCCCTTCCACATGGTTCACTGAGGGGCTGACATGTTCTGCTGCATTGAACTTGCAGTGAGATGGCCTGAGAAAAGAAATAGAAGCATGTAACTAAATATAGGTGGGTGGGTAAAATTGTTCTGTTCCAGCTTGCCAGGGCACAAACACCCTCCGGCACATTCAGAGGAGAGCAATCTCCCCAACAACAGCAGTTACAGGCAGCTGGCCTTTCTTCCTGAGGGCACCATGACACTACATCACCTCATGGCTTGGAGAGCCATGCAGCACAAAGCAGCAGCTTTCCAGTGGCTTTCGACCACTGAAATCTCCAGGAGCAGCCCTGTGTTTGGCACAAGGTAGGCAGAAAGGCAGTACCTGCTGCCCTGGCCTTAGCCCTTCCCACACTGAGGATTTTTCTGCTGAGCCTTGGTCTCCGTCCAGCTTGGTCTGAATACCTGAAAGGATTCAGGAAAGTCAGGGAGCAGCGGATGACAATGCATATTTCTGCAAGGCAAAGGGATTCATCCAGGCAACACATCTGTAGACTATTACATGACTGTGTCAGAACAAAAAACACATGTAGCACAAGTAAAAAATCTTGAGTTCTGAATTGCTCCTCTTACCTTGCTTTTTGAAATGCTCTTGAAACGAACTGTTGCCATAGGTAGTTGAGAGCCCCTCCTTGATAGTGTTGCAGCGTGGACAAAATCCTTGCAGCTGATTACCACATCTGGTTATCTTCTAGAGGTAAAGCACATTGATCTGTAGGATAGCCTCTGTTCTCTTTAACAAGTATTGTTTTTATTTCGTTAAGTAACTTCTTTCCTGGTAACTTAATAGCAAGGGAACACTGTGTGGTAACTCTCTGCCTGTACTCCTGTAAGCTCTACATAAGATGGACAGCACTCCTCTTTACTGTCCTAGTTGTGTTTATGTCCTTAATGATTTTTAACCTATTTTATAGGCTTTTTGCAGCTTCTGCACTTGTGCGGTATGTTTGGATATTACATTTAAATTCCTTTATTGCTTTGTTTAGTGGAAGAGCGCAATTTTGTAGAGATGCACAGATGGCCTTCGAATTTGTACCTGAAGCAGCTTGCGGATTACAGGAACTACATCCACTCTCAGAAATGCCATTGCACAGTAATGTAAGAAGACTGAGCACATGCGAAGTGCTTCGTGACTCAGAAACCTCAGAGTGGGAATTACACAAAGGATAAAAATCCTTTCAAGAGCAAATAAAATACCAATCTACCGTGGAACACCATGCTGTAGCTCACCTACTAATATTCCTTGCTTTGGTACTGGACTACTACTTTTCCATTAAAGCATGGAAAAATGTATTATGAAGATTTATTTCAAGCACAAGAATTTCATAACCATGGGGATTAACTGTAGTACAGATCATGTCATGACTGTCATGCTGTCATGTGCTCCTACTTCTGATGTCTGCATTGATTGTTTTATTGGTTTTCATGGGTATTTTTTGGCTGCTAAAAAGGCAATGGTTGAAAAGAGATTTTTTTGTAAGTCAGTATACAATAGTACCACAGTAGTATTGCAGAAAAGCTGAGAAGCCAGCTCCTAAGTTCTTTGAATATTTCAGAATCCAAAAATTTATGGCAGCTTCTCTTGGTTTTCAAAGTAAAGGGTAGACATACTAATCATTTTAGATATGATTCATTTTCTACTTCAAGGTAACTCTCTAATTCCTTTTGCAGAACTCCTACTGTTGTATAAGTAGATATTTTAATTCCAGAAGAATGCCTATGTATCAATGTATTACCTATTACTTCCCAAATATCTATAAATTGAAACAGTGTTTCCTTTCAATGAATAGGAGAAGACGGTCTGTTTTAATAACCTGTAGAACACCTTTGTTAGCGTGTACATATTGTGGTTTTCCCCATGAGGAAAAGATTCAGGGAGAACCAAGTCCACTTAGAGCATATTGACATGGTACTGGTAGGGACTGGACCAAAAGGGAAGGAAGTTGATAGCTTTGCATGGCTTCGGTGGGAAAAAACTCACTGGCCCTGGTGACTTTTTTGGGAACAGTGGGTCTCATAATCCCGGGTACCCCCTGGGGGCTGGCGGCACTGATGTCAGATTTGCTGGTTGTGGAGGGGGCGACCCTTATGGGTTCGCCAGTCTGAGGAGGAACATTGGCTTTTGATGTGACTTTGAGCTCTACCCTTCCCAATGGGGGCTCTGTTTGAACTGAATTGTCATCCTGTGTTCATAAGCTGTGCTGTGTGAGATAACCCTGGTTATCTTTTGTGGCTGTGTGAGTTCTTTCTTGGATATAACAGAGAAATGCTCAATGTTATCATGACCCTTGTAGATGCTGTTGGGAGTTTTCTTGAATTAAATCATTAATTTGTTATACCAGTAGCTTATAAGAATGTAGTAATATTAAAGACAAAATGAGCCCAGCCTTTGCACAGGGGTGCCTGTCTGAGCATAGGTACTTTTCTGTAAATGAAATCTTTATCAAGGAGCTAAATGCTTCATTATAATTCTGGTACTTATGATTCTGCTTTTTGTTATGTAGTCTTAACCAAGAAAGACAAAGAAAAGAGACTGGAAAATTACTTAGTGTTTCCACAATGCCCACAGCAGATCGCCTCAAATGTGCCTGAAAACTGCAGCTGGGAGATGAAGATGGAACAGAAAATTGCTGGAGCTGATTTCTTTTTTTTTTTTTCTGTCATAAGAATGGTTTTCATATTTCAGAACCGTTTTCTCAATAAAATGTTCTTTTCAGATTTCATGCTGGAGTCATAGGGATTTTTTGGTTTTTTTATTTTTCCTGGTGATGATTTGCAGAGCTTGAGAGGGTATTTCCTTTCCTATTTGCTTTCTGTCTGGAGACCCTAAGTTCTTTAAAAAGATGAGGGCTACTTATCTACATCTTGCATATAGTGAGTGTGAAATACAGAGCATTACACTGTTTTTTCAAGATCACTAAAGAAAGCTGAACACATTAAAGAAAAAGAATAGGCAAGTTATATACATGGAACTCAAATGGGAAAAGATAATTTCCTATCATAGTAGAATTTAAAAGTTTTAACTCTACATTAACTGAGTGTGCAAATAAAGCAGGTTTTTGGAGCATAATTTCATAAACAAAAATGAGCATACAGCTGAACTGCAGCTTGCCTGGACACCTGATGGCATCCTTGGTGGCAGCGCATGCTTCTACCAGCAGCCAGCTGCATTGTCAGTAGTATGGATTATTTGTCTGGCACTGACTTCTTGTACTGGTACAAAATCTGCGTGAACATTTGTCTGCATTGCATGTAGTCCTAAATTTTTAACTCTTTGAAAGCTCTTCCAGGTTTTTTGCCCCAAGTTACTCTGTTGCCGGTAATTCCTGTATAGATAACAAATAACAAAGTCATACTTTTAACTTTGTATGAAGTTTTATAGGCATTTAAAACTAGAAATGGAAGTACAAATTAATGGAAATACAAACACTTTCTAGTCAACCAAGAGAAGTATTTTGCTATTATGTATTTTAGTCAGTAGTAACTATAGGTTTTATACAGAGAAGCTAGCCAGTGTAAAAATATTATTTATTTACAGATTAATGCATGCTACTCTATGGATGAGTAATAAGAGCATCTCTTACTATTCAGACAATAAGCCAGCTTGCCATTTTACTGAGTATCCCCACAATGCTGCCTGTGTCAGGTGCAGATGTGCTGTTCTGGCAGGCATAGACCATCTGAAAAAAATGAAATTATTAGAAGACTTCTTATTATAAACTCTTGTTTTTAATCTGTAAGATGATTTTCCCTAGAAAAGTGTTTATCTTCAATGTGTTTTTAAAATGGATACTTCAGCATTCATAAATGTGACTGAAAGTAGTTCCTGATGCTTTGATGCTTGGTGAGTTGCCGTCAGTAAGGTTATTATTTTAGCAGAGGCCTTAGAATCATAAAATTATTATTAGCTAGGGTTGGAAAGGACCTTAAGATCATCTAGTTCCAACCTCCCTGCCGTGGATGGGGACACCTCACACTAAACCATGGACTGTATCTGTCACAGTCAGGAATTAGGCCAGTACTGAGTCTGGTATTTATTAATATCTTTGCATGGTATAAAGCAAAAAATGCTATGGTATAAAAAAAACTCAGCACCTTTATACTCTGGTATAAAGTAAAAACCAGGAACCAGCTGGAAAAAAAAAAAAAAGTTATTTAATCAAGTGGTTTTTAAGAAATTAAAATGTCTGAGGAAAAAGGCTTCCATTGGTGCCAGCATCTCCCACACTCTGAGGCCATTACTGAATTCTGGTGTCCCTAGGCAGGTCTCGGAGTGTTTAGGATTATAGTTCAGACTTTGGTTTAAGTGGAGTTTTGATGCCCAAGCATCAAACTAACATTGAGCTAACTCTTGAAATCCACTTTTAGAAGACAATTTTTTGAATAGCAGGTTGCACTGTACGATTTTCACTGCACCTATAGATGTGTGTGCTTGTCCCATGCTAGCACTAAAATCTCGAGAGACTAACATAGAAATCTTTTGCACAGATAACATTTCCCACACGACAGCTAAACAAAACTCTGTGATCGTCTTTTAGGTCTTGGTGTATTTGATCTGAAAAATCTGTTAGGAGGAAGAAAAGCTATTTTATTAGGCATGTATTGAAACTCCTGAATGTTGCATTTTTAATATACCCTGGCTAAATGTACATGTTTTCAGATTGAGTATGTAAAATTTTGTTACAAAATAAAAACTTTTCTCTAGTCATTCTCATGTGATTATTTACCCGTGCACATTAGAATAGCTGAGAATTACACTGGAAATATATTTGTAGCTTATTAGAATCACAGCATGTTTTTGGTTGGAAGGGGCCTTTAAAGGGCATCTCATCCAACCTGCTAGCCATGGGCAGGAGCACCTTCAACCAGACCAGGGGACTCGAACTCCATCCAACCCAGCCTTGACTTTTCCAGATGCACCACTTCTCTGGGCAACCTGTGCCAATGTTTCACCACCCTCGGTGTAAACAATTTCTTCTTTCTACCTAGTCTGAATCCCCCCTCTGATAGTTTAGAACCAGTTCCCCTTGCGTAATTGCTACGGGCCCTACTAAAGATTCTGTCTCCAGCTTTCTTATAAGCACTCTTTTAAGTATTCAATAGCGCAACAAGGTCTCAAGGAACCTTCTCTTCCCCAGGCTGACTCAGCCCAGCTCTCAGCCTGTCTGCAGAGCAGAGCTGCTCCAGCCCTTGCAGCATCTCCATGGCCTCCTCTGGACTCGGTCCAACAGCTCCACATCCCTCTTGTGTTGTTGCCCCAGACCTGGCCACAGGACTGGGGGATTGGGGGGGGGGGATCTCCCCACAGCTCAGCAGAGGGGGAGAATCCCCTCCCTTGATCTGCTGCTCACACTCTGGGGGTGCAGCCCAGCACTTAGGGGGTTCTGGGCTGTAGTGCACACTGAAGCTGGCTCTTGGGGTGTGTCTCATCACCCAGCACCCACAAGTAGTTCTCCTCCTCAGGGCACCTCTCAAACTTTCCCCAACCTGTTTTCATATGGGAGGTTGTCTTGGCCCAGCTGTAGGACCCTGTACTTGCCCTTGTTGTTACCTTCAAGAGGTTGGCACCGGTCCATCTCTCAACTCTGTCCAGGTCCCTAAAGGTCCTATCCCTTCTCTCACGTGTGTTGACAACACCACTCAGCTTGGCGCTCTCTGCAAACATCTGGGTAACTAAAAACAGGTAAAGGAGTGACACAGAGTCAAGGTGGACAAAAAGTGCTGTAAGATGCTCATAGCATCCCCTAGGTCCCCCTGTGCTTTCCCCTGGGTCACCCATGGCAGTGTGGCCTGACAGTATCCCTGACCACACAAGGGGGTGATGAATGGTTTGCCTAATCCTGGGAGGAGCACAGGATTTATTGGTTATTTCCCACATCTAAACAATCATCACACTGTATTTCTGGGAAAGTAAATTTTGAAACTGGTCGTGATTACAGGAAGAGGGAAGAGACAAAGGATGGAGTCAAGAAGACATTACATGGCCTCAAGCCATGACCTCTGTGCCGGGCAAGAGTATGGTCAGGAACTTTGGGTCTCAGCGCATGAGAAAGAGACAAAGGAAACTGCTCAGCCAGTGTATTTCAGTGGCCTTTTCTGTCCCTAGATCCCACTGGGAAGTCAAATCGAGCCCAAATATTGTTTGTTAATCATAGCGATTTGTTATCTCAGCCTTCAGCACCTCTGCTGCCTCCGTGGCCTTGGCATGAACCCGTTGCTCAGCCCGGGACAAGACACCGTCACTCTCTGCTCTGCACCCCAAGACGGCTGGACGCGGAAAGGGAAGGTGGAGGGTAGGGATGCGCGGTCCCCAGGCTGCAGAGCTGCGCGCAGCCTCCACCGGGAGGCAGCATTGCCCCCACTCAACTCGCAGCGCGTCCCCCGCGCAAGCCCCCAGCATCCCCGAGGAGTGTTCCCCGCGCATCCTGTTGACCGTCCCCAGTGCGTTTCAGCATCGCCACCCCGCAACCCCGCGCACCCTGCACCCCCACGCATCCAGCCGTACGTTCCCTGCATAACCACCGAGCCTGCCCGTGCGCAAAGCCCCGTGCAGGCAAACGGTTTCAGTGGCCGGTACAAGGCATGGTTCCAGTTGCAGTTTTCTAGTTCTGGGAAGAGCATCTGGCCTCAGGAGCCTCCTGTTTTCCCATGAGTAAGAGGAAGAAAAATCATACTGAAAGCTGGCGGTGAGGAGAAGTTACGCTTCCCAGGACTGTCACAGCCGTGGCCAGGGCCGAGCAGAAGCTGTGGCTGTGCTGGTGCACAAGGAGCTCCCTAAAGCCAGCTGCCTCCGTTTTGCATTCTGAGGACTGCAAAGGCGTGTGTTGAGGTTAAAACACGTATTGGTGCACAAAGGAGCAAGTTCCCTTCCACAATGCTGATGCTGCAGCAAACTAAGTTTGGGAAGCCCTGTTTGGGAAAGGGGCAGCGCTGCTTAGCCTGCGTGTCACATGCGACATTGATAGGCTGAAAAACTGAGAGCCTTGCCCCTGCTGCTGGTTTTCCCCTTTCAGGCTCATGAAAATAAGAAGCTGATGTCCTTTATTGTCCTTCTGTATCAAGCCTTCTTATTTTAAACAGCTAAGATGTGGGTGGGTTGCTTATTTGGCGGGTGGCCCAAGATACCTGTGGGAATTTCTCGCCTGTGTTGGACCAGTTCCATGCTCCCCAGTGTGAGACCAGAGAAGAGGATGCTTGGGGTGGGGGTCTTGCCCAAGTGTGTGAAGACTTGGGCAAGAGGAATGAGGATGATGGAGGAATGAGGATGATGGAGCCAGGATCTTCCCTGCAGAGAGCAGTGCCAGGACCAGAGGCAACAGGGAGAAACCAAAATGCAGAAGGCTCCATCTATAAGCATCAGGAAAATACTTTGTTTTGTTTCGGTTGCATCCCTGGAGACATTCCAGCCCTGAAGGGACACGGCACAGAGCAACCATGTCAGGGTTACCCTGCCCTGAGCAGCTACTAGGGCTGGGTGATGTCCAGAATACTCTGTTGTCCTGTGCAAATTAAACATATGGAAAATGCTGGAAACTGCCAGGCAATTAACCAACCGAGTTCAGCAGAAACCAGAGCAGGGAAAGCATCTTAGCAGAAGATGAGCTAAACATTAGACCCAGTCTGTCCAGCAACAGCGTAAGATGTTGTACATGGTGATTGCCACCCCTGGAACAAGACACCTGTGTGTTGGTGATGGGAGACAGGCTCTGCCTGAGCAGTGGTGCTGTGGCCATCAGGAATCTCAGTCCCACCGAGCTTCTCACTTGTGGGTGCAACCTCACCTCCACAGCTCAGCATCAAATATGTGTGCACAGTTTAGCCCTGTGAAGCTTGCTGCCCAACTGTGTCTTGTACAGCTTCAATTCTAGGAAGGACTGCAGCCTTAAGGTTTTCTCTTCTGTTCAGTTTATACAACTGTACATAATTAAGTCATACAATATGTGTGTTAAATCCCTTTGATTCCATTTACCTTCTCCCTAAGCACATTTACACACGCGCCTGCAAAAGAAACAGTCTGGGCTTGGGTTTTTTTTTTCAGTTCTGGAATTCACCGTTTGAATTCTTTTGGCTCTTATTTCCTGACTGGGGAGGAAAAAAAAAAAAAAGAAAAGAAGCGTTGCTGACTTAAGAGCTGGTCATCAGTTTGGTGAACTGGTGACACACTCCTGGGGAGGAGTTTGGAGGAGGAAAAAGCTGTGCAGTTCATAAGTGTCTTGATCTGGGATTGCTGCAGTCTCCTCTGCCTGTGGACGTGCTGGTGAAGGGCAGCATTCCTGCTCATCTTGAAGCAGCAGCATGGCTGACAAGCTTGTGGAGGACAAGATCAGATGTGACAAAGTAACCCTCTTTACAGAGAGAGGCTGCTGTTACTGCAGGAATGCCGAGGAGATGTTCAAGCAGTACAACTTCGTGCCTGGAGCTCTGGAAGTTGTTGATATCACCCAGCGCAAGGATGTCCAGGATTACCTGCAGCAAAGAACAGGGCACAGAACCGTAAGTTCTAGTGGTTGTTCCTCAGCACTTGCTGATCCTCTATCCCAGAGTGGCCACAGCCTGGCCAGCGGCTGCAGAGGTGGAGGTGAGGGCTCTTTCCCCACGGCTTTTCCTGCTGGATCACGGGGAGAAGCTGCAGCCCGCTGCACCGGAAAGGATGTTCCTTGCTTTGCCCTCCCTGTGCATCCCATCGCTGTAGCTACTGCAGGGCGAGTGCTCGGTGCCGAGGTGAGCACCCATCCTCACCGCAGCAGCCGCAGGTGCGGAGCTTTGCCTGCCTGAGCCCTCACATGCAGGGCAGGAGGCACCTCTCAGTGGTCCCTGCACCTCTGCGGAATGAACACAGTTTTGCTTTGACTTCCCAGTCCACCCCAGTGAGAACAACATCCAGCGATGCCCAGGGGCCAAACAGAAGGGACATGCTGGCGATCTGCCTCGCCACTGGGGCTTAAGGAGATTTCTCCTGCACCGGTTGTGCCTCCAGACATGTGGCTCGACTCAGCCCAGGGAAAACTCGGAACTGGAAGGCTACTTTCAGTGCAGCAGGACTGCTGCAGGCTCTGACAGAGGTGTTCCAGTGTTTGTCCTGCCTGAAGGACTGCAAAGCACCAGCGTACCTCCTGTAGAGCGCTTGCTCTTGGACTCAAGCCTGTGTCCTGCTTGTGCCTGATACTGCTGGCTCAGTTTTAGCCTCTTAGGGGGTACCAGAGGGAGCCATAGCTCTTCCATGAGACTCTGGCCCTGTCCTGAGCGTGGGTACGGGGCAGCAGCCTGTGGGCACGTCTGGATTTGCCCCTGCCAGGGCAAGACTATGGGCAGCCATCGACCCCCTCCAACACAAGGAAAGGCTTTCTGTGAAATACGAACTCACTCCTCTAAGCAAGATAACAAGGTTTTATTGAGGGACAAAGTCAATGAAGCAAAAGCAACAGCGCTGGGCGCATGACCGTAGCCAGAGTTGCAAGTGATTAGCATTTGTTACAGGTTTATATACTTTCACTATCACATTAGTTACATGCATATTCCTAATTCCTGCATATAGGCGGGGTATATTGTAACTAACTCCCGGAATTTATTATCACATAAGTCCCCTCCTCTTGGAGTCTGCACGCTGCTCTCCGGTGACTGTGGGCAGAGGTCGTCAGGATGAAGTAAGCAGTCTTCCTCTTGTGAGTAGGGGTCTTCAAGATGAAGTAAGCAGGCTTCCTCACAGTGTACTTTTCACCTTTGGCACTGTTGGACGCCCCAGCAATCACACAGCTAGCTGAAACCAGCCAGATCTGTAACTTCTCTGGTAGCTGGCAAAGATTTAAAACAGTGTGACCTTCGTGCAAAATTTATTGCAGGATGGGCAGACAAGGAGTATCCCAAGCTAGCAGATGTTTGGGACCCTCTGTCTCTAAAGTAACTGCTAAGTAGAAGGATGGTGTGAAATAACTCATTCATGTTTAGTGGGGCCACTAAATCCTGTTATCTCACCACAGACTTACAACACAAACATTGTTCTTTAAAACTAAAGATACTTTAGAAGACTAGTGTGAAACAATTAACTCATGTTTAGTGCAGACACTGCATGCCACAGACTTACAGCATAAACATTGTTCTCTTTCTACAACCTGAGTTAAGCTAAAAAGTACTTATGTTTTTCAGGCACTAGCTTTTCTTATATCAAGACCCCCCTTCTTTTACCCTTACAAATTCTTTTGCTATGTGACTCCATTTTGCTCAAGAGTTCTGGCCCTTTTTAACTTGTTGTCTAATGCTGTGTCTTTAGCAAGCTTTGTTTCTGTTATTGAAAACTGGTACAGTTACATCCACATAACCACACCTATGATTTGCGAAAGCCAATACATCTATGTGTTTATCACATTTCTGAGCTGCCATTTTCCACTGACCCTTTTCCCCTTGCTGTTTTATGCCTGTTCTGGCCCATGTCTTTTGTCTTCACTCCCTGAGCTATTACTGTCTCAATAATTCTAGTCCCGCCGGTGTTTCCATCTCTTTTTGTCTTCCCTGGCTTGCAGCCATGGCTGTGGTGGTGTCAGCGGTGGTTCACTTCCCTCTGCAGCAAAGCTTTCCCTTCAGACGCCTCAGATCTAAGGATCCAGAATGGCTCCTGGCCTTCAGGAGAGGCTGGAGTTTAATTTGGTTTTTACATTTGTTTACATTACATTTGTTACACTGATTGCTGTCATCTTGCTGCCAGGCAGCCACCATGAGGTGGGCAGGAGAAGGGACAAGCAGAGGCAGGAAAACAGCAGAGGCTGTTTCAGGGCTGTGAGGTAGGAGGAGAGCAAAAGGCCAGAGAAAGGGTATGTGGAGAAAGCGCTGAGCGAGCAAGGTGAGTTTGCAGGGCCAAGGGACTTTGACGGTGGCCATTAGGGAGACAGCACATGCCACCCAGCACCTTCACGTGCTGGGAAGCACCCGGGAGCATGCTTGGAGGACCTGCCGTGGGCACACGCGTGGTCCATATGCAGGTCTCAGCACTTGGAGCTGCTTGCTCGCTGCTCTGGGATCATGTGCTCGGAACATCTCCAGCACTAACCCAGAGTGTGTTTTTACCCTTCTGCAGCCTCTCTGAAATGCAGAGGCTTCCCCTGCCCCTTTTTGTCTCGCAGCGGTTTTCAGAGGGACGGGAATTGGGCATGGGAACAGGAGGATTTCATAAATGATGGTCTCCCTGGTGCACAGTCTGCTTCCGAGACAAATCCTTTCCCCACACTCTGCCTTCAGCAACCAGCTCTTCTGATTAACCTGTGGCATTGCTTTGTGCTCAGCTGCCTGTTGTCTTCATTGGGAGATGCTGCATCGGAGGATTATCCGACCTGCAGAACGTGGACCGCAACCTCCCCAGAATACTGCAGCAGATCGGTGCCCTGCAGTAGTGTAAGGGTAAGTCTGAGGACTCTGGCGTGTGCTACAAAACAAGGAGATGGAGCCAGGCCAGCAGCTTGAGTCAAACAGCTCAGAGATCCTGTGGGTAAAATCTAGACTTGGTGTCCTCACAGAAAAGAACTTAGCAGTCTGACCAGAGGAGTTTAGCAATGCTGGCTGGGCTTACAGTAGGTGTCATGTACATTGTATGTCGGCATACAGACAAAATCTCTGTGCATTTATGAAGGCACACACATATGTCTGTAATCAGGTGAAAAACATAGCTATGTACACACACGGAAAAACACTGTTTAGCGGCATTTTCTTGATTTAATCGTTCCAAGCAGCTGTCTACCCTTTTTGTCTGCTGTTTCTCCTTTCAGGAGAGAGATGACCAGGAGCTGCATCCGCCTCATTCTGACATTCAGGGGCTTCCTGAAGGAAATTCCTGGAAATTTCCCTCTGCGGGATCAGATGCATCCTCTGGCCAATGCAGCTTCTTTCCCTGTCACTGATCAGTGGTCTGAGATGTGAACGTATCTCCATCCTTTCTGCAGCTCCACAACATGATCCGCTTCAGCCCAATAAAATACATTTGCTCTAAGCATCTGCGTTCACTGTTGTGGTTCTTTTTCGCACAGACCTATCCACGCGCTCATCTGCAGTGCCCGTCTGCTCTCTGCAATCAGTTTCCCAGCTGTCTCTCCCTCAGACTTCTGACCTCCTCAAACTTCTTCATGTTTGTTTCCCACATCGTGTGCAAATGTCATGACAATGGTCTGAGCGGGAGGGATGCACAGACTGCTGTACTGCTGGTGCCGGGTCATGCAGTGCTGAGGATGGCTGAGGCAGCCTGTACATGCATCCCCTGCTCTGAAGACTCATCTCCTGCTGGCTGACGTCTCATGGAAGGGTCACGACAAGGCCTCAGAGTACTCTTTTGGCAATGGTTTTGTTACAACAGCTGCCCTCAGGATGTGATGGGGGTTCTCATTTACACTGCACTGTTGTCAAGTGGCGAGCAGCTCGGGACTGAACACGCTAGCGCCTTCTGCTGAGGAGGCTGGTGACTGCAGAACCACCACTGAGGCAATGTAAGAAATATTCAGATACTGGTTTTGCAGTCGGCCATTAACCAAGCGTAACTGCCAGAACAAGACAACAAGATGGTGGTTTAGGTGGGAAACTTGGGCAGGAACCGGGTTAGTGGTTCACCAATGTGCAGAAACCATACAATAAAAGGAGATTAGCAAATAATGGCAGTGGGCTCTCAGAGTAGTGGGAGATGTAAAGAGTACATTTTGTAGCTAAGGCTTGGCCAGACATTAGGAGAAAGGTATAGAAAATAGTCCAGTGGAGTGAAAGCCCCTTAGAGGAATTTCTAAGGGAAACCCAAAAAGTTTCTGTAAAGCGAGAGAAGGAGAAACAAAAATAAAAAGCAAAAATTAAGATGTCCATGGTGAACCAAATAATGGAAAAGAGAATATAGAACCTGTGGCTTCAGGAGGCCGAGGGGCCTGGACAAGGGGAAGGGGCCAGGGCCTTAGTGGTGCGAGAGGGGGAGGCAGTAGTAGTCGGGGGCTGGGGAAATCGTGGCAGTGGCCACCGACTCCACTCCCAGCCACAAGATGCAGAAAGAGCAGACACTTTAAACACGAGTGCCGTAAACTTAGAAAGGAGGAGAAGGTGATCCCATTGATGACGTTCAAAGACAGCCAATAAGGGAGTCAAGGGTCCCTCAACCTGAGTTTCAGCCGGGACCCCTTGATAAATTTAGAGGTAGGACCTCAAGATGAGGAGGTGGCCCTTTTAATAGATACAGAGGCAGCCAGAGCCATGCTGAATTATATACCTCAGGGATTGAAATCATCAAACCAAAGGCTAACTGTTTCAGGAGTGATTTTCAGTTCCCATATTTGAAGAAACTACCCTGAAGTTTACACAGTGAAACAATTCAAGGGCAATTGTTACACATTTGTGAAGCAGGAATCAATTTGCTAGGGACAGATTTAGTCATGCAACTAGGGTTAGAAATTAAAACTTATGGGGATCAAATTTGGTTTCAACTAACAGAACAGGATGAGGAAAAGATAGACCCGGTCATTTGGGAAAAAGGGAAACAGAGGAGGATTAGATATATCTCCCTTAAAGATCAGATTGAAAAGAAAAGATGAGGTAGGTAATCAGAAACAATATCCTATTCCTTTAGAGGGACAAAAAGGATTACAGACAATCGTAGAAAACCTAGTTAAGGATGGGCTTCCAGAACCCTGTATGTCTCCCTTTAACTCCCCATCTTACCTGTACGAAAAACTGATGGGTCATATCATTTGGTGCAAGAACTGAGCAAACTGAACCAAATGGTTCAGGTCTGACATCCAGCAGTCCCGAATCCTTATGCCTTCTTAAGTAAAATACCACATGACCACGGATAGTTCAGTGTAGTGGACATAACAGGCCCAGAGAACAGAGGCATGTTTACCTTTGAATGGAAAAACCTCACACAGGACATAAACAACAGTACAGATGGACTGTCTTACCACAGGGATTTACTGAGTCACCAAATCTATTTGGACAAGTATTGGAACAGGTGCTAGAGAAATTTAATCTGCCCCCTGATGTCAGTGTATTGCAATATGTAAATGACCTTCTAATCCCAGGGAAGAAGAGACAAGTAGTGGCAGAAGCCACAAATGCCTTGTTGAATTTCCTAGGAGAACAGGAAACTGCACTCCCAGCCACAAGGTGTTTCCTATGTGGAAAGAGTGGACACTTTAAATGTGAGTGCCCTGAGCTTAAAAAAGAGGAGAAAGTGATCCCACTCATAATGTTTAAAGACACTGAATAGGCGGGTTCTCAACCTGAGGTCCTACCTATCTACGTGCACACATGGAAAAACACTCTTAGCGGCATTTTCTTGATCTAATACTTCCAAGCAGCTGTCTACCCTTTTTGTCTGCTGTTTCTCCT